>NC_142814.1:7181368-7446368 GCF_049724085.1 Artemia sp. Qi Xiang Cuo
GTGCACCCCCGATGAATACAGTTTTGCTAAAAAAAGTTTGGGCAGAGGGAGGGTGTAAAAATGGGTTTGACTACTGCAAGCTGTATTTGTCGAGTGACGTATTAACTCTGTTAGACATTATGTGTAAAAATATGGATAAAATCTATGAGGAATTTAATCTTGATTTGGGCTATTATTTTTCCTCTCCTACTCGGGGGATGAATCTCATCATAAGAATTGGTGAGGAAAAAATCGTGATAATCACAGACATCGATTAGCATCTTTTCATTGAAACTTCAATGAGGGGGGGTATTCTTTTTCACATAGATGGTTTTGGGGTACCTGATCCAAAAGAACATAAACCGGGGAAAAAATCAGTTGCAGTTTTCCTTGATATGAATTCTCTCCACTCATTGGCTATGTCCCATTATGCGCTACCTTGCGGTGAACTATAAATGGCTCAATGACCCTCAAGCTCTCCATTTCCCCAACATTGACAGGGTTGAGGAGAATGGACCGGTTGGATGGTTTTTTTGAAATTAATGGGAAGATACCAGTCGAGCTTCACGATTAAGTCAAGGATTTTGTTTTCCCGTGCATCAATAGACCTGTGAATAAGAACTCTTTGAGCACTCACAATAGGCTTTTAGTCGAGGTTGACGGATTGCATTGGTCACCTCAAAACAAAAACTTATTGCTGAGCTTCTGCCGAAAAAAAACATAGTTGTACGTCATGTGACTTTAAAATGGATGTGCAACAAATGGTTTCAACGTCACAAAGGTTCACATAGCACTCCAGTTTAGTAAAAAACCCTATATGAAAACATTTGTTGACCCTTTTGTCAAGAAACGTTCTGAAGCACAGACGGAAGCCGAAAAAGAAATTTATAAACTCATTTTGAATTCGGCTTTTGGCAAAATGTGTGAGAGTGTTCGTAAGATGACTCGTTGTGACGTCGTGACCGAGCCCAAACAATGTGCTGGAATCATTGTCGATCCAAATTACACTTCCTTAACAATCATTGGCCCGGACATGGTACTATTGAATAGGAAAAAAAGACGCATTGTATTGAATAAAAATATTGCTGCAGGCAGTGCGATCTTGGAGATCTGTAAAAAGCTATCGTTCAAATTCGACGCCCATTTGGTAAGAGTACTGTGGTTGAAAAAGGGGCAATATGAGACCTGCTGTGGTGACACATATACTCCATTATCAAAAGTAAAAACCCCAAATATAAGGGGCGATTCGACACTCGCTGGAAGTAATGATTAATAAGGAAACGCTTCCATGTGGGGTAGGCTTTACCCTGAGCTAGTGAAACGTCGGGCGCCAAATCAGCTTTTATTTTTTAAATCAGAAACGGGAAGCAACTTGATTTCCCGTGGTGTGTTTGTAAGTTCGAAGGTGAACTTTATACAGACACACGACGAGGAAATCCAGAAACGTTGCAAAGGAGTGCACATATGCTTTTTAGATAAGCATTTCGAAATTTACTTTTATAGGAATCGTATTGTTCAAAATACTATTCTGTGACCCATATTTTTGACAATTTGTTCTCAGAACTGCAAGAACTTGATTGCATATGTATAGCAAACTATCTTGAGTATCATTACTGACATACTCTATGTTTGTCAAGACGGTGTGACAACTCTCCCCCTTGGACACTATTTAACTTCAGATCGGGCCGACTATCTTATCCATAGGGAAAGTCTCGGTTTGAATAAAGTCCAGTAAATTTTTTCCTAAAACCTTTGGGGGGGGGGGGCCTCGCGGCCCGGGGGGGGGGGCCGCCAGTGGGGGGCACACCGCCACTATCAAAGTTACCTTTCTTTTTTTTCTTAGAGCAGATTTTTGTTTGTAAGTGTTTCATTAAAAAAAAATGGTGATATTATTTCAAGTGCTTTAATCTAATGTTGTATTTTTTTCTATAAATAAACAAAAAAAAGTATTTATTTAAGTGCTTTTTCTCTGTGTGCCTATGTAAATGTTGTATTTTTTTTATAAATAAATTTAAAAAAAGTGTATTTTTTCATGTTTAATGTGTTTTTTTTTCAATGTATTGTTACTTTTTTTATGCATATAATAAAAGAAAATATGATTCTTTATTCGTCTTCTTATTATTATTGTTCTTGAACAGAGTAGGGAAATTATTTAGTCATTAGACAACTATGGTTTACAGTTAGTTGTCCGGGTGAACTGTTGAAGTGAACATGTATCAATTTAAAACACCATTCATATCGTTTTTTGTGTGGGCCGTCAATGCCGGGCAAAACTCTTAAATAAAATAATTAAAAATTGCAATAAAATATTTGCGGAAAAGCCGAAAAAAATCTACTATTGTTACAGTATTTGGCATGAGTCATAAGATAAAATAAAAGCAACTGTTGCCATCATGGGATCGGTGCAGATACAATTCATACAGGGACTTGATGTTTTCAACATTATTTAAGCAAAATCTTGGCTGATCATTGACGATATGGCTGAATCTATTGAACAATGGTCCCAAGAAATACTGCAGTTGTTAACTGTTAGCTCTCATCATGAACAGATTTCCGTTACTCTGGTTCTACAGAATCTCTTTCATAAGAGCAATTTCATGTAAACACTTGCATTGACCTGCGCCTACTATATCATCTACAGACTTTTTCATGATTCTCTCTCGCTAATAAACTTCAATAAACAAATCTATCCAGGTATCCCAAAATTTCTGCTCTCGGCATAAAATCAGGCAACTAATAAACCCCACGGCTACATCCTATTGGATCTTAATCAAAATACACCCGAGGATCTGCGTGTAGCCACAGCTATTTTCAACAATGAAATTACAGTATATCTCCCTGTGAACACTAAAAAGACCTATTAGTTACTATCATGACACTTGAAGAAACTAAATGAAAATAGACATTTGTTTTCAGTTCTAAGCACTTCAAAACCTCCGCTTAGGAAAGCAATGCTCAAACACGGTATTGACAATGATTTCATTAATCTAATATCTGAACTTTGTTTAAATTTGACCGAGGGTAATGTTCAACTACCAGAAGTAGTTAAGCAACAGGCAAAGCAACATCGTTCCATTGTACGTACATTGGCCTCTAAAAAGAAAGGAAAGAATTTTAAAAGGAAACGACTTCTTCAGGCGGGCGGTAGCTTTTTCACACTTTTACTCCCAATAATCTCAGGACATGTAAATGTTTTTGACTAGAGAATGGCGAAATACTATAAATTGACTCCAATAGAACTCGGTCTCTTACACTTGGAACACTTTGAGAGCAATCTGAGTAAATTTCTTAACAACGAGAATATTGAGGATGATAAAAAACTGCTTTTACTTCAAGATGCACTTCGCCGAGTGGACAAATACAAGTCCTATCGGTCAAAGGCCACTGCTGGTATTGATCCCAAAAAAAAATGATCTTCTAGAGAGTCTGCTGCTGGGACAAAATTAAAGAAGGAGAACTTGGATTCAATTGTATTTTAAATTGTAAATCTAATGCCCAGCTAATATCGTGAACAAATTAAACGACTCCTAACCTATCTCTTGGAAAGTGTTCAAGATCATATTCAAGTTGAGAGCAATGGGAAAGGGATTATAATTCAGGGCAAGAGCTATAATCTACTTGATTTAATCTATGATATGGTTACAAATCGTAAAGGACTACTATCATTTGACATTCATATACACAACTTTATAAATATATTAAAATTCCCAAAAAGTCTTATTGGCAGTAGAAAAATTATAAAAAAATTAAATGAAACTGCATCATCATCATCAACATCGGCAACATTGAAACATGAACATGAAGAAGAAGAAGATTTGAAATCAATTTTGGAAAATACTAGTACACCACTGGTAACTAGACAAAAGTGAATACGTTTCAAGTCAAAGTCACCATTGCCACCACCAACAGCCAGTATACAAATAGGGTAGCGGGCTTTACACATCGTTTTTACGGTGAAAATGGTTGAAGTTCAGAAAGGTACTTATAAAAATATTTGTTTGATAGCGAGTTTAAGTTACCCCACTCCTCTTTCGAATTTCACTAATGTTCGCAACAAAATTGTACGAGACCATCGACAAAACGAATCAAGTGCAACTCTGCATATAAATCATAGACTTCTTGCCAATCAATATTGAAAAACTAAAGCCTTTTACCCATTGAATATAATGCAATAATATCTCTTGACTCTAGATGATCTTAAAAGAATTCAAAATACACCTTAAAAGAATATTCTAATTTAAATAAGTTTTTAAATTTGCAATACATATGCATTTAAATTGAGATCAAAAATAGGCATTGAAATTGCTCGGTCCATTTAATCTATTCTCGAAAAGGATTCGTATAAAAAAATTCAAAAGGATCGCTGTAGTGAATTTGTTAATCCCCATGTTGCAAAAGTACTAGAGAAATATAGTACACTGCTCTATCATAGTCACAGAACTGTAATGACTGAATTGGCAGAACAATTGATAAGAACTATTCTAATTTTAATTTCAATATATTGTACATTGAAAAGTACACCGGCTTTTACTCATGATCTAGATAAAATCATGTTGATTTATAATCAACGACCTCATCGATCATTGTCCAACTCTGCGCCAACGGAAGTTCATCATTCCGATCATGATACAATTGACACCTTTCTTAAACAGTATTCCAATGAATCAAATGTCAAGAAGAAAAATAAATTCAATGTTGGTGATACTGTTCGAATTAATAGAACAACTAATATTTTTGAAAGGACGAATTACTTGTTGTCCCTCAAACTTTTTAAAGTGATAAAAATCCCTGACACTGGGCCCATAGCTTTTGGTCTGTTTGATCCCAGAGATAAAGAGATTCTTACTGGATTTTATGACTGTGAACTGCAAAAAGTTAAAAATAATAGTGAAATCTATCAAATTGAAAAGATATTAAAGACACGTACTCGCAGGGGTAAGAAACAGTTACTTGTTTGGTGGCTAGGATACAACTCTGATTTTGATTCTTGGATCGGTGTTGAAGATATTGACAATGCCCAATGATTTCTATGTAACTTTCATGTCCAACGTTTCCGATCCTCTCTACAACGACTTGAATACGACAAGTGATTTTTGGACAAAACTCTCCCCCGCCGTCAAATTTGACGGTGCGTATGAAGTGGCTCTTGTCGACTTAATTCTCAAAAATACCTATGACATCCTGAGAAAGGATCGAGTGTATGATATAAAAGTTATACCATTCGATTGGACACTCTGTTGGCTATGAATGGATTGAAGCACATAAATATAGCTAATACCTACACGCTAAGTTGAAATATACTGAATATAAGAAGATTGGATATTTTCGTTCCACAGTCCATCGAAAAATCTCATATCATATGAAGAGTAAATTCCATTCTAATTATTCGTCTCAGAGGTATAGGATTTACAATAGCTAAACTGTTGACATTGAAATAATTATTGTCAGTGATTATCTGAGAGACGTTCTTGGCCTTAAACAGAATATGATCAATGGGAAAATTGCTGGCACCGTTTACGGGATGGATCAAGTTATTTTTGCTGATTATCCACCTGGTTTTGCCTCGGACTCTTGCATATTTCTCTATGCATCCTTTGTGGAAACGTCGAGAGTCGGTAATTCAAATGTCCCCTCCTACGTGTTCATGAACAAAAAACAAATCATGAACTTGTTCATCACTATAATATAAAGCATCTTAAGTATGTTCCTGTAAACACTTCGTATTTGGAACTCTGTCAGTTAACACTAAGAAGTGAATTTGGTGATCCTCTAGCAATAACAAAAGGCTTAGCACTAATTACTCATCGTTTCTGACCCGCTGTCAGCTACGGCACAATCCTATAAAATGAACAAAAGAATAAGTTAATACCTTAGTTCCGATATTGAATGTTATATTGAAGCTTTGAGTTCACTATTGAAAAGCAAGGTATTAGACTGCTACGAGTCTCGTACCCAAATCTCGGGCTCTGATCTTGGTAGTTAGTTTGCAAGGCTATTTGGTTCTGTACTACCCCATTACAGACAATATCTTGTACATGCTGCGTCAAATTTTTCTGCCTCCACATTACAGGACTGGTGGTCGGGCAAGAATTTAAAGGAGAGTATTAAGGAAAATATTAGATCTTCAGCAGGAACCGCTGGTGAGCAGCTAAAATCTCGACGAAATGGGGAGGGGTTGAAAAGGATGTTTGCGCGTTTTTCACTCATCAGTCTCCACTCAGGCAGGAAGCAAAGGACATCAACAAGGACTTTGAGGAATAAAACAAGGAAGGCCAATAAGCGGAAGAAGAAGAAGAAAAATATTATTTGATCAAAGACGTATTTGTTCTCTTAAGATGAAGTATCTCCCGCATAAGGAGTCATATCAATCAATAAGGTCCTCAATGAATCTATGCAATGCTGAAAATTTTGATGTCAGTGTCAAGCACGAGAACTATGAACAATTTCATCCCCAACAACCCCTCTCGGAAAATATACACTTTCAAATATTTTCCAATGAAGAGTATTTCATTGATTTTTCATCAACCTTTATTGATTTAAATATCATAGCGAAGAAAAGTTCAGATAATACAAATCCAAATTCTGCTGACAATCTCTTCTTCGAGAACTGTATTCTACAAATCCTATTAAAACAAATTAATTTTTTCATTAATAGAACATTAGTGAGCGCCAGCAATACATTATCCAACTATGTAAGCTACATAAAATTTATGATGATGACGCCAAAGACATGCAAAGAGATGAGGGGACAATCATTGGGCTATGAATATCGAACGGGTGTTGATACTGACGGCGAGTTGACTTCTGCAGTGACCCAGGAGTATCATCTGGAAAATTAAATCATGAGATATTCAATATATCCCAATGACTACCCACCAATGTCAAGATTGACATAAAGTTTGAGCTGGCTCCATCGAATTTCATTTTTAGAAAAACACTTCCTGTAGCACCCGATGCAAATATCATTATCACATCGGCAATTCTCCATGTCCGAAAACAACAGGTTATAAGTTCTGTTGCATTGGCAGTGGAAAAGCTAAGAGCCAATGGTAACAACATTAAACTTCTGGTCCCCCATACGATCACCAATCAACGTCACATTGCCACCGGCTCTCGTAGCTATAGCGATTCATCCTTTATCAATGGAGAAATCCTATCAAAAGTGGCTTTGGCATTTGTGAAGAGTGGTAGTGCCGTTGGGTCCTGGACTGAATCCGCCCGCTACTTAATTTTTTTCGACCTCTCTAGTCTCGTGTGCCAGGGGAATGTTATTCCATTGTACACATTATCATTTGACAAAAAATCCTATAGAACTCTGTACGAGTTGACCATGCAATCCCTAGATCATGACTCTCAACTATTTGAAAATGGAATAACCGATTCAATGTTTTCAAAAAATCATGGGGCAATTTTTTTAGACATGTCCGTCCATTATGGCTTTAGCATAACGTTTACAGAGAATGCGCGTTATGAGGGTGCGAACGCTAGTGCGTTGGACAAGAACGTCTAGCATATATAACTGATTCAAATTGAAACCTAGCGAGAACTGGTGCATAGCGGCTCTGTTCTACTACAACCTGCATCATAGACACACCTCAAATAATCAATTTTTTTAGTATGGATCCATACATGTCCCAGTACAAGTCCTATTGCATACCTTCGGACTTCATTGGAAAAATTCCAAGTGTTAACAATACCCTAATCATTGTTAATAGCAGTCCATCGACTTTGAAGACCAGCTATTGGCTATGCATCTTTCAAACAGCGAAGAATATTGAAGTTTTTGATCCTCTTGGCCTATCGTATAAATTCTATGCTCCATACATCAGCAACTTTATTGAAAGCAGTGGGAAAACCATTATTCAAAATCAACGAAGAGTACAAGATTTAACGACTAAGACATGTGGCTTTCATGCACTACTGCTTTTCATGTTCAGATGTCGTGGCTATACCTACAAGCAGTTTCTCAACATCTACGTTGACTTACCTCAATTGAACGACTTTCTAGTGGAGAATATACTTACAAGTGTATTTAATATTGATTTTAGTGCCCTAAGAATAAAATGTTCTAAAAATGTATGTAAAATTGTTTATTAATAAAAAAAAATTATATACATGATAAAACGACTTTTCTACTCTTTAGATTTCATCCACTGCTAGGTATTTGTCGACAACAACTAGTGCAGGTAGATTATCTGAATTTACAGTGTACTGATCCTGATGTACTGCAATGTCAGGGTCACATTTTCTACAATAGAGCGTGACTTCACTCTTGCCTATCTCTTTGTATAGTCAATGATACTATTCTCATTCATTCTATAGAATTCACATGTTTCAATTTGCTTATTTGAAGCAATTTCACAAATAGTGTCCTCAAGTGTCAAATCACATTCCGTCACAGCCAAATAAAAATCAGTGGGCTTATAATCAAAAAACCCTCTGTATTCACAAGAGTGAATTAGAAACCATATTCTCGCGATGTTCCAACACTTAAATCGCTGACCCGGTTCCTCCTCATAGAACAATGTAAAACCGTGACGATACCAATCTCGTAGCAGGAAACTAAATTAACGGTTAGGATTCGTTCCAATCATACCGGGATATGTATTCTCCCACTGCTTACATTTATCATAGCGACAATTGGAGCATAGGTGGGCCTCTAGGATGAGAGTCACACACCTCTTCAAGACAGGAATTACAACCTTTAATTTGTACAGCATATCCTCTATGAAATTTACATGGGTTGCATAATTTAAACTTTTTATCATACTCATCAAGGATTTTGCAATTCTCACATGATGACCAGCTGACCAGTGTGTACATACATAACGGACATGTATGGAACAGTTTTTCCTGTGTTGACACTCTCACTGCCACAATGAAACTGAGCTAGCAACAACAAAAATTGTCTGGGATAGAGAGAGAGAGGAGTAAATCGTCCTTGAGCACCAAATTTGGACCAAATCGTCCAAACAAGTGTTTAAAAGCATATCCACAATATCATTTTGCCGTGTCGTGATCAATATATCAATAAATTGTGTAAATGCATTTGGACCACGACGTAGAAGCTTCATACAATAGTCTAATGATGGAGAATCAGTGAGATGGAGAAGCATTCCCCGAGAAAATATCTTCCTTTGAATTGACAGCTCTAGAAAGTTATCATGTAGAATCAAACTTTTTTTCATAAGAACTAGATTCCTCATGATTCGTTCTTTCTCGAATCCATCAATTTTTTTTTATAGTCCTAACTCTCTTAAACCCATTTTCATACTGACCAGAATTTTTTCTACTCTAAAAAATATACGCGTGTCTACTATAGAAAGAAAAAAATACATTTGATTGAAAAACAATTTTATTGAACATAATTACAATAATAATATTCACTGATGCATTTTGTTCTCATCAATATATTTCGATAAGACATCTAATGCTGACCGAAGTTTATTTATATGGAGAATATTCACTTTTCCAGCAAAACAAGGCTGCTCCTCCTGTTTAAATTTGCTTAATGATATCACGTATCTAGCATGCATAGTGTCCCATTCAAGACATACTCAACAGCCAACGGTTATTTCCGCAGCCACAGTTGGTAATCGTATATCGCTGCCGCTACTGTCATCTCCATGATTAATCTAAAAATCTGTAGATGCTCTATCTATTTTTTCTCTACTGCGACCTTCGAGTGTAAGCTGTAATCACTGAAACAAATTTTCTTACTAACATGAACTGTAAAAAAAAACTATTCCGTTTATGAAAGTCCCGACCCTATATAAAGTTGAAATCGGCTTCATAGACAGGGTTTATATGTCTACTAAAAGTGATTACCTATATGTCTCGTAGAAGCATAAGGCCATGTGAGGGAGCTCTGAATCTCTTTGAAAAGGTGTATACGTCTCGGCAAATAACGTTGAAATTGCTATATGTCTCGTAGAAATGGAACCTACTACTCTACTATCATCACAGATTAGGTTAGGTTGTAAAATGTGATTTTTTTTATATATTTAAGTAAAAACAATCAGAATTAATTAGTTAATTATAAATGGGGCTTAAATAGGTTCTCTCGTGTCTCTATTGAGAGCAACCTTTCGGTGAATGTACTTTTTTATCTCAACTGCCTCCCTGAAAACTTGGATGAGACCTTTAACAGGGGCAATAATGGAGGTGTTATCGAATAAAACGAATGGTCCTCTTATGTCGACGCAAGCTTCTTACATTAAAAATTCAGTACACCTTGTGGAAAATTAAAAAACCTTGATATAAAAAAAGACACAATTTTGGCCAGTTTTGATGCCATTTTGATGTATACATCATGTGATATAAAAAAATGTGAATTTTCTCTTCAAAAAAAACTAGAAGTTAATATTGACCGAATGGATTACAAAACATTAGATATTGAACCCATTATGTGACTTGTTCGCCTTTGCAATAGATATCCTTATATTTTCGGTACAAGAATCAATTTTTCACCCAAACAAATGGCCTTCCAATGGGTACAAGCCTTTCACTTTTTTTGGCCACTTTTTACATGGAATTTACTGAAACCTCCGCTTTGAATACTTTTCCTCTGAAACACCGGTTCTGGGGCCGGTTTGTCGATGATGTTATCTCTGTGTTGAATCGCGGAGAGATAGAACTTAACGCTTTTTTATTTCATCTTAATAGTTTCGATTCCAACTTTCATTTCACCTTGGAACTAGAAGATAATCATAAACTGCTTTTTTTAGACGTCTTAATCTTCAAAAAATCTCTCAGCCTGGAATACTCGATTTATAGAAAACCTACACATAATGATAAGTATTTGTATTTCTCTTCCAACCACCCTCCTTGTCTAAAAAGAGGAGTAGTTATATCTTTAGTTGATCGTATCATAAAAATTTGTTCAAAGGCTCATATAATCCCATAATTAAATTATCTGAAGGACATTTTGTTTTGCAATGGATATTCCATCAAGTTACTGGAATCCATCATAGAAAAAAGACAAAAAAGGCAGAAAAGGATTCATCATCTCCACAACCTCCAACGGATATCATACCTTTAGTTGGTGATATATTTTCCCAAATTAGGTGACAAATTTCAAAGAATTCTTAAAAAACATAACTTAAATGACACCTTCACAAATTCTAATAAAATCCAGAACTATTTTAACAGCGGTAAAGATAAAACAAGCCCTATTTTGGGCAGTTGTGTCTACAGGGTTCCAAGTTCTTGCGGCTGTTTCTATCTTGTAAGAACCAACCAGCAATTGGGGGAGAGATTGTTGGAACACAGGTCCTCAATCGACAAAGCTATGGAGCTACGCCAAAGGCCTGAGACTTTTGGTTCTGCCTTGGCTCAACATGTGTATGACAACCCGCACCATTTCGTTTTATTCGATAACACCTCCATTCTTGCCCCTGTTAACGGTCTCATCCCAGTTTTCAGGGAGGCAGTTGAGATAAAAAGTACATTCACCGAAAGGTTGCTCTCAATAGAGACACGGGAGAAACCTATTTAAGCCCCATTTATAATGAACTAATTAATTCTGATCGTTTTTACTTAAATATTAAAAAAAATCACATTTTACAACCTAACCTAATCTGTGATGATGTTTTACCTGGAAAGCGTTCAGATTTAAAAAAATGCTCTATATAAATTAAAAAATTGAATTCCCATTCAGCACTGTATTTTTTCATTCAGTTACCCTTTCACCGTTACATACAGAGGGTCTTCAAATTTTAGTTGTGCTTTGTTTTAAGGTTTGAAATTTTGTATAGTATCCTTGGATTTTATTAGTAATTTGAATGTTAATATCTTGCACTGAGGACGGTAAAGCAGAGGTCTTGACCGAAACATTTGCATTTTAGTCAATATTTTTCACTGGCTTGTATAATCCTCGTTTTTCTCTTTTTTTACTATTGTTTCGTTTTATCAAGCTAAAGTTTACCCTTACCGTGAACGCTTAAATAAAGTCAAACTAACAGGTTAGCCAGAAGAGAGATAAGTTAATTTGAAAAGAAAATATAAGGCCTGAAATAGAAATTTTCATAGCCTCGTACATTTTTTTTTTAATTTGAATGGTTGACGTCTTTTGGTCGTCCCATAACAAAGAAAAAGAAATGCTTGACACAAGGCTGTAATATTTGCTCCGTTACTGACTTCGTTACTAAGTCTCCCTCCAGAAAAACAATACCGCATTGCTCATAAGATTGTTGCATTATTTTGTGTGCCTCTGACTTCCATAAAAAGGTAGACTGGCAGGCTTACCCTGAAATGAAATCTTAGATAAGCTGTTGTTGCTACTATAATTTGTTTTTCCTAGCAAGATGATTAATGAATACAGAAGGGAAAGCTAATGGGCATTAATTTATTCAACTTCCACAAAGTTTTTCACTTGCTATTATATTCGTTAATCGTCAAGTTCATCCATCCCTGACAGCTGTGCATGTAAGGTATAAAGAAGATCAACAACAGACAAATAAGCAAACAGTAGTTGGAGATATGGACAGCCTATCTGATTCTAATTAAAACAAGTCTTCTGTTTGCACGGCAGAGCCTCCTAATATATTAAACATAAAGCATTTCCACTAATATTCTCAGCTGTGTTCCTAACTCTCTTCCCTAAGACATCATCAGCAACTTCACAAACTATTTTTGTAAAATTATTTCCGCCATCTTCTACTTTGACAAATTCTAAGCCCTCCAGTTCGGTGTTCAATTTTTTTGGAAAGTCTCTCTCAAATACTCATCCTGGAATCTACAAACGTTAAATCTTTCCAGAACATAGTTACCCTTCCGAAATTTATCTTAAAATTAACTCTAGACACTACTAGATGGTGATCTTTACTTTTAACATCAACAACATCACTCCTATAAATTTAGTATCTTGTATTGATCCTGTTAGTCTTCTGTTTACAATAACGTAATCAATAAGGTCACCTTCCTTGTCATTTTGTGAATACCATGTTAAAGTTTGAGCTATTTTATGACCAAATATGTGTTCCCACGCCGGTGGGCCCTGCTGAGCGTATATTTGAGGGGCCTCCTTTCTCCTCCACTTGTATTTACGGCCCCTGGACAAGGGAGCCCCAGTTTCAATTTTGAAAACAGAGGGACTACGTACTCCTTGGTCTGTGCCTTTTATAGAGTTACCCTACATATTTGTGGGGCGTCCCCCTAACCGCCATCTGGGGACGCGATGAGTGGCCAGGGGTGGGGGGTTCCTACTGAAAAGTAAACACAGTATCACATGATTAGTTTTTATATTGTATTAGTCGTTTTTGGATTTTTTTTTTTTTTTTATTTTATATATTGTAAAGGGTAGCCAAAAGTAATTCTAAAGGGTAAAAGTATTGTAGAGGGTAGATAAAAGTAGCCAAAAGTAACATTCTTCGGAAGCATGAAAATAAAGTGAATGAAATATCGTTTTCAAAATAAAATTTTGTTGAAGTTGAGAAATGAATGCTCAACAGTTTTCTTTAGTGGCATATTTTCGCAAGCATATCAGATTATTCCTTAAGCATAGTTCATACTAAAAAGCCAAACAAACCCGCCTTTTAACAGCTTATTGGTTCTTATATTTTCGTATGGGAGATTAATAAGCCAGAATTAAGAATATTTTGAATCACAGTTTTTTTCTTAAGTATTCACTATGTTTTTCTGTGTCTGGATTATTCACATCCATATGATCATCCATATATCCATATAACCTCCCTTGATATAAGACACTTTAGCAGACAAGAAGCTTTATATACTTATTTTAGTAAATACTCCGTAATCAGCAGCAAGGTACACCCTTATGGTATTATTTGGAGGAATTAATATTTGAACGGAGCCTCAGATTTTGGAGGGAGTTTAGTTTTTAATAGAATACTTCTGAAAAACTGCTTAAATCTTGGAATATTCCGCGGGGGGGGGGGTATATTTTTGAAAAACCTTATCCTTTCCTTGCAAACGTGCCCGATTGACAACTTCCGCGTAATGCAAAAAGAAGATGGACATGTACTTATTTCTTCTTACACTTTTTTTTCACTGAAACTAGGAAAACACGAGGGGAAAAGTTCTATTATATAAATCATATTTTCAATGAGGACTATCATGAAAATAGGAGGGGTTTGAATAGAGTCGTTCCATATCTTTTGTCATTTTTGTCACTGACTGAAACACTTGGAAACGTATTATCTAACTCCGAGATGTCTTCACCACAAGAGAAACTTTTAACTTATCGTCTTTGGGGGGGACCATTCATTGCAGTAAAACTGTCAAATTTTGAAAGTAAATATGTGTACTGCTGCCAAATTTTCTTCGATTATAAACCTGAAATTTTAAACAACCCTAATCAAACTCAAATGTTCAAACTTTAAACGTTCCTAGGTAAACTTTCGGGCTTTTTTGGCTAATTATACCTTTTGTTGACAGAGTTAGTTTTCACCAGTTAGTTGAGTAACTTACCTAACTGGGATCATTTTTTAAGATCTATTAGCCAAAAGAATTTATCACTTGTGGAAAACTGCTAAACTGGTAGCACTTACTATATAGGGGGATTTTCTTCGGTTGCAAAGGTTTTAGGAGAAAATGATAAGACTGAAGACATGTTTGCTGATACATTCAAAAGATCAGCTAACCATATACTTATTTGACATTCTGAAAGAAATTTCCTTAACTATTGTTTCATAGGTAGCGCGCTAGCGCTGCCTAAGTAAAGAAAGATGTGGGCACAATTTTTTTTTTTTTTTTTTTTTTTTTTTTCTTCAGCCGGGCACTTCGTATCAAAGGAGTTGTCGTAGAAACTTTGAAAAGGTCCCATTCGATTGCAAATTGGAGTGGC
The DNA here is from genome assembly GCF_049724085.1 of Artemia sp. Qi Xiang Cuo. Classification (NCBI taxonomy): domain Eukaryota; kingdom Metazoa; phylum Arthropoda; class Branchiopoda; order Anostraca; family Artemiidae; genus Artemia; species Artemia sp. Qi Xiang Cuo. The sequence goes on from NC_142814.1 coordinate 7,196,154, forward strand.
TAGTGCCCTTTTTAATATTCGAAAGTGATTGGAGGGAATTTAGACCCCCCACGCCCATCATTCCCCCAAACACATCCAATCAAAATTTTGAGATAGCCATTTTGTTCAGTGTAGTTGATTTGCAGATAGAAAATATGTTTTTGAGGAGGTCACTCCCCCACAACCCTCAGGGATAGGGTTTTAAATTATGCCCCGAGGGCATATAAGAACGATGTTGGTACAATGTACTAAGTATTATTTTTCTCCTTTAGAGTAGGGCACTTCATATGGAAGGGGTCGTCGTAGAAACTTCAAAAGGGGCTCATTCTATTGGAAACTGAGAGTTCTAGTCCCCAAATACATCAGAGTCCCCAAACACATCAATACAAAATTTGAGATGGCCATTTTGTTCAGCGTAGTTGATTTTCAGATAGAAAATATGTTTTTCACGAGGACGTTCCCCCAAAACCCTCAGGGCAAGGGTTTTAAGTTATGCCCTGGGGGCATATAAGGTTTTTATAGAAGGCGTTGTCGTAGAAACTTCAAAAAAGGCTCATTCGATTGGAAATTCGAAGGACTAGTACCCTTTTTAATAGTCGAAAGTGATTGGAGGGCAACTAGCACCCCCACGCCCATCATCCTCCCAAACACATCCAATCAAAATTTTGAGATAGCCATTTTGTTCAGCGTAGTTGATTTCCAGATAGAAAATATGTGTTTAAGGAAGACACTCCCCCAAAACCCTCAGGGCAAGGGTTTAAAGTTATGCCCTGGGGGCAGATAAGGTTTTTATAGAAGGCATTGTCGTAAAAACTTCAAAAAAAGCTCACTGCATTGGAAATTCAAAGGGCTAGTGCCCTTTTTAATAGTATAAAGTGATTGGAAGGCAACTAGCACCCCCACGCCCATCATTCCCCCAAACATATCCAATCAAAATTTTGAGATAGGCATTTTGTTCGGCTTAGTTTATTTCCAAATACAAAATATATTTTTAGGAGGAGACTCTCGCATAACCCACCGGGCGAGGGTTTTAAGTTTTGGCCCGTGGGCATATAAAAACGATGTTGGTACAATGTAATATGTATTATTTTTTTCCTTTAGAGCAGGGCACTTCATATGGAAGGGGTCGTCGTAGAAACTTCAAAAGGGGCTCATTAGAGTTCTAGTGCCCTTTTTAATAGTCGAAAGTGATTTGAGGGCAACTATCCCCCCCCCACGCCCAGCCGTCCCCCAAACACATCCAAACAAAATTTTGAGATAGCCGTTTTGTTTAGCGTAGTTTATTTCAGGTTTTTATTGAAATCTTTGTCGTAGAAACTTGAAAAAGGGCTCATTCGATTTTAAATTCAAAGGGATAGTACCCTTTCTAATAGTCAAAAGTGATTTGAGGGCAACTAAACCCCTCTCATGCCCACCTTTCCCCCCAACACATCCCAAAAAATTTTAGATAGCCATTTTATTTAACGTATTTGAAAACTCTGGAAATTAGTCTTTAAGGATGAAGACCCCTCCCCCCACAGCCCTCAGGGGAGGGGTTGTAAGTTATGCCCTGGGGCATATAAAGTTTTTATTGAAAACGTTGTCGTAGAAACTACAAAAGGGCTCATTCACCTGGAAATTGAAAGGGCTAGTGCCTTTTTTAATAGTCGAAAGTAATTGGAGGGCAACTAGCCCCCCCCCCTTCACGCCCATCATTCCCTCAAACACATCATCCAATCAAAATTTCGAGATAGCCATTTTGTTTAGCGTAGTTTATTTCCAGATAAAAAATATGTTTTTGAGGAGGACATTCCCCCACAACCCTCAGGGCAAGGGTTTTAAGTTATGCCCTCTGGGAATATAAGGTTTTTATACAAGGCGTTGTCGTAGAAACTTCAAAAAAGGCTCATTGGATTGGAAATTGATAGTGCTAGTGCCCTTTTTAATAGCCGAAAGTGATTGGAGGGGAACTAGCCCCCCCCCCCCCCGCCCATCCTTCCCCCAAACACATCCAATCAAAATTTTGAGATAGCCATTTTGTTCAGCGTAGTTGATTTCCAGATATAAAATATGTTTCTTAGGAGGACACTCCCCCACAACCCTCAGGGCAAGGATTATAAGTTATGCCCTGGGGGAATGTAAGGTTTTTATTAAAATCTTTGTCGTAGAAACTTGAAAAAGGGCTCATTCGATTTTAAATTCAAAGGGACAGTGCCCTTTTTAATAGTCAATAGTGATTTGAGGGCAATTAACCCCCCTCTCATGCCCACCTTTCCCCCAAACACATCCAATCAAAATTTTTAGATAGCCATTTTATTTAACGTAGTTGAAAACTCTGGAAATTAAGTCTTGAAGGATGAATACCCCTCCCCCCACAGCCCTCAGGGCAGGGGTTGTAAGTTATGCCCTGGGGACATATAAGAACGATGTTAGCGCAATGTATTATTTATTAATTTTTTCCTTTAGAACAGGGCACTTCGTATCGAAGAAGTTGTCGTAGAAACTTCAAAAAGCGCTCATTCAATTGGAAATTGGAGAGGCTTGTGCCCTTTTTCATAGTCGATGGTGATTGGAAGGCGACTAACACCCCTCTCATGCCCACCATTTCCCGAAACACATCCAATCAAAATTTTGAGATAGCTATGTTGTTTAATGTAGTTGAAAGTTCTGGAAATTCAGTCTTATAGGATGACAGCCATCCTAACAGCCCTTAGAGTAAGGGTTGTAATTTATGCCCTGGGGGCATATAAGGTCTTTATACAAAGCGTTGTCGTTTTAAAAAGCGCTCATTTGATTGGAAATTGAAAGGCCTAGTGCCCTTTTTAATAGTCAAAAGTGATTGGAAGGCTTGAAATTTCTATAGTAAAGATCGATGTGGGTATAATGTATTATTTTTTATTACTGTTGTTGTTTAGACCAGGGCACTTCGTATCGAAGGAGTGGTCGTGGGAACTTCGAGAAGGGCTCATTCAATTCAAAATAGAAAGGTCTGATGCCCTTTTTAATAGTTGAAAGTGGTTTGAGGGCAACTAAACCCCCTTCCCCTCCCATCCTCCTACGCCAACCCTCCCAATTTCTGCTCTTAAAATTTAACCAAATAAAAATGCCGTAAGTGTATCCAAGCTATCAAAGAAAGTAAACAGATTTTTTTGCCAATGGTATCAAGTTTTCCATTTCAGGTCAACTAGAGGACAGTACTATTTGTTTCCAGATTTTTAAAAGGGGGTATTTTGTTAAAAATTGCTGAAAATTTTTCTCCAGCATACAAATAGCAGGCCAAACTATAAAGTCTTAAAAAACGAAATGGTTTAAAGAATTATTTTTTTTTTCCCTGAAAAGAACATGTCTATATGAAACGAACCGAAATTAATTAAAAAAACTTTTTGTACAAGAAAAATTTTTCAAAGAAAAGTAAAAAACTCCATTAAACAAAAATGAGCAAAAATAAAATCAAATAATCTACCAAGCATGAAACTACCACAAATAAGCATCGATAAATAAATGAAACCCAAAACGAACTGAAATTACAATAATTAACCGAATCAAACTCAAAACGAGCAGAAATTAACATAAGCTGGGCGCAAAACCCCTAGGCCTTCCCAAGGTCAGAACAAAATTTTACTTTACTGAAAAAATACAAATGAATGTGCATTGTCAGTTTAATATACATATACTGATATTTAGTAATCAAAATGTTAATATTATTTGATTTATTAAAGTTATAAAAGTAAAAACATTTATATTTATATATATATATGTATATATATTTTAATATATAAATTTATATATATACATATAATTATACATATATAAAAATGTATAATACATATATATATATATATATATATATATATATATATATATATATATATATATATATATATATATATATATATATATATATATTTTTATATATGTATAATTATATATATATATATATAAATTTATATATTAATATATATATATATATATATATATATATATATATATATATATATATATATATATATATATATATATATATATATATTTAAAAAATATATAAAAAAAAAAAAAAAAATATAAAAAAAAAAAAAAAGAAAATATATATATATATATATATATATATATATATATATATATATATATATATATATTAATATATAAATTTGTATATATATATATATAATTATACATATATAAAAATGTATAATACATATATATATAAAAAAATATATATATATATATATATATATATATATATATATATATATATATATATATATATATATATATATATATATATATATATATATATATATATATATATATATATATATATATATATATATATATATATATATATATACCCCCGCACAAGCTTGCTTCTGGGGGTATTTTGTTTGTTTGTTTTTTATGTATATTGTAAAATAAATCCCAGTTATAAATTATAATATATATATATATATATATATATATATATATATATATATATATATATATATATATATATATATATATATATATATTAGGCAACAAGCAGAAGAGGGAGGGTTCCTGCCGCAAGCGCCGTATGTACCTGCCGGTATTCTAGTTACCCTTAAATTGCGGGGAATTGGTGAGCAGGGTCCCGACGCTTCCCTTGTTCCTAGTATTGTGTGATTCAGTGGATTTTGACTGTTTTTGTGTGAAAGTAATGATTGAAAGCTGGTATTCAACCCAGTTCTGAACTTTTTGAGCAGATCACTCTCTGAAAGGGCGAAATTCGATCAGATTGTGAAAAGCACAGTAAACTCTTTTGAACATGATACAATCATACAAGCTAAAAATACCCTTCAGCGAGTTGGACATTCAAAGCCGGATGGTTTCGAATGCCGAAGATGAGCACAACTTGACTAATATATTCAAGTCGCTAGTCTCTCCGGTAAATCAAAATGTCCTGGTCCCAAAATTTTTTATATATAGTCTGTGTGCAGTACCTGCCATCGATGAGGCAGTTCAAGCTACAGTGATATTCAAAGTAGATGAATTCTCCAAAAAATTGGATAGATTTATGCTAAATAATAGCTGCTCTACAGTCAACCTGCCAGATAAATCTCAATCGTCGGAAACCACACCCCCGAGGCCACTTTACTCTGTGATACTCAAAGACCCTCCAACAGACTTAAAATGCTCAAGCGAACGCAAAGCATTTATCGACAAACTGTGCCCATGTCCAGACGGCGATATAACCGAGCTGCGGCGCTCTAATACCGAGTGGAAACTCGTGGTTCGTTCTAAGCAAACCGCGAGCAAGATAGTGGATGCAGCTAAACGTGCGAAACCATCGCTCATCATCTCTCTCAAGGAACCTGCTTTTTTTAGCTGCGATCTTACGAGTGCCGGAGGATCAAGACGAACAGTCTCTAAAACATCTAGTCTCCAATCGTAATAGAACCCAAGGATTTGACAGGTCTTCAGCATTTAAAGTCTGCTTCACAACTTGAAATAACCTCAATACCTTGCTCAAAGTTTCTGAAAATATGATATGAGCGCTTTCCACTAGACGTGTTCGTGTTCTTGCCTCGGCGCTGCTTTAATTGCCACGCAATCGTTCACCTAGCCGCAGATTGTAAGAACGACTCATTATGTTCCAAATGCGGCTCCGCCGATCACAAATCTACGTCCGATACCCCGTGTCAGAAGGCAGCCTTTTGCATTGGTTGCAAGAAGCAGGGTCATACTTGCTATAGTGTGAAGTGCCCGAAAAACTGTAAACCCTCGAACTAATGACCTCGTCACTAACTCTTTTATTATGGAATATAAACGGCTCTTTTATTAATAAACTTCCGGTTCTGGAAAGCCTCCGTTTTGAGTTTAGTGTTATTTATCTCCAGGAAGAGTTTGTTGCTAAACATAATCCGAACATACTTTAGCTTGAGGATAAGACAACTTAATGTCTACCCGCTAGACAGCTGAACAATTGAAGCCGACCCTCGGGTGGACTTATTACGTTTGTGAAATCAGCTCTCCGTTCTAGTATCTTCGAAGCAAATGATTATTATCTAGCTGTGAGAGTGGACTGTTCTGTGTGTATTAGTGTGTATCTTCCCACAGACTACAATAATGACCAATCTGAGCGTAAATTTGCGCTATCTTGTGAAAAACTAGGTTCATGACTAGGTACAAACTAGGTACAAAATTCGATAATTAGGTTTACCTTGCATTATAGCTGGTGACTTTAATTGTAATCTGTCCGAGCCAAATTCTCAAGCTTCACCACGTGCAACATTAGTTAAGGGCTTATTTAGTGATTTCTTGTGTGTTTTAGATATATCGTCCGATTTTACGTATGTTCACACGTCCTCGCGAACTTCCAACCTGGACCACGTTGTAGTATCGTCAGATTGGTGAGCGGATATAGTAAAGGTTGTGTTTGATTATCAGTTGTCTGATCATCTTCCCATAACTTGCTCTGTCGATATGCCATCTTCTGGTCACCAAACCGCACCTCTTGCTCCTTCAGCACCTCGACACCGTCGTAACTGGTCGAAAATTGATCAAGCCTTATTCATCGAGTCGGTAGATTCAGTCCTGAATAAAATCAGCGTCCCATTTCATCTCCTACAGAAGTCACTCCAGTTACCTCAAAAAGAGGTTTCGATTTGTCTAGATATATATTGCGCAGAAATCTGCCATGCTCTCCGCTTCGCAGAAAAATCAAGCTGTTGCTTTGCAACGAATTCGTAAAGGAATCATTCCCGGATGGTCGTCAAATCCAGATCTCGTCATTTCATGTAGTCAAGCTAAATTTTGGTTATCAGTTTGGAAAGAGCGTGGACGTCCGAATATGGGTATTGTGAACAGCATACGGATTTTCACGAAGCGAAAGTTTTCTAAGGCCCTGGCTCGGCATCGGAAAAATCTAGTCAATCATTATTCTGCCCGTGCCAAACAAGATAGAAATATGATCTTCAAGTTTGTCTCTCGTTCTGCAAAAAATTCTTCTTCGCCATTCCCAGCCGATATCCCTGAAGATGAATGGTATGCCCATTACGAATCGGAGTTCTCAGCTCCTGACTCCTCCATCGAACAATCTTACGAGGCTGCCTTAGATCAGTTTCTATCTTCTAATCCCGATGAAGATTTTATCGTCAGCACCCGCTCTGTTGAAGATGCAATCTGTAGACTCAAATGGAAAGGCTCATCGGGCATTGACGAAGTCAGTGCGGTCAAATTGAAACACGAAGGTAATCTTCTCGTGGCACATCTCTCTCTGCTTATGCAGATGATTTTCTCTCGAGGGATTGTTCCTGCATCTTGCATCTTGTGCATTTGACTCTCTAATCCATGCTGCGATGCTTTCGAAGGCCGGTAAACGTGGTTTGAATCTAGCTGTCATTCGTTCCTTCAGGAATCTGTATTCTAGATTATAAATCCGACTGAAGCTACCTCCTGACAAAGGTTTGACACCCATTCCGCGCACCCGACTAGTTCCAGTCAAGAAAGGAGTGCGTCAAGGAGCAATCACCTCTCCTGACCATTTCAATAACTATGTCCTTGATGCACAAGATCAATGTCCATCTTCACTGATTCTGTCATCTGCTAACTTGTTTTTGGTATGTTACGCGGACGACATCCTGAATGTTAGCCGAACCCTTCAGCGGGCAATTGATATCTTCGAAATCCTTGAAGCCAAATATCTTAAAGTTGGACTTCAGTTCAACTCTTCAAAATCGGAAATCGTCCTATTCAATTGGAAAACTGATTTTTGTGTTCCTACTATTGCCCTTGGTTCTAGCTCTGTCCAGCCAGTGGATCACCTCATTTATCTAGGTTTACCCATAGGTTCGTCTATCCGTCACAACCGAAAACTTCTCCTCGAACAGCTTAAACGACGAATTTCAGCGTCAAATCCTTGAAGCCGAATATCTTAAAGTTGGACTTCAGTTCAACTCTTCAAAATCGGAAATCGTCCTATTCAATTGGAAAACTGATTTTTGTGTTCCTACCATTGCCCTTGGTTCTAGCTCTGTCCAGCCAGTGGATCACCTTATTTATCTAGGTTTACCCATAGGTTCGTCTATCCGTCACAACCGAAAACTTCTCCTCGAACAGCTTAAACGACGAATTTCAGCGTCTTACGCTTCAGTTGTATCGTGCAAACTCCGATTCAACCGGCTGCTTCTAGCAAGCTCAAGTTTGTTTGGTCACATTTGATGGTCTAGGTTATTCATTTGTCCTCTAGACATTTATCAACTGCTCAAAACACCTTTTGTAAATAGATTTATTACACTTGGTATTTTATATTTAACTCTGTTCCTTTTGTAATGTTGCATGCATCATATATACAAAAAAGTTACGATCACTCCTAGGAGGGAAATAATATAATTTTTTTATCTTGAATTGTGCTCATAGACATAACGTCACTCAAATGAACTTTTTTTCAAAATTTAAGCTCTAAACCAATTTTCTGAAACTCGTGATCAATCTAGATCGGCTGTGCAGGTAAAAAAAAAATCCCAAGGTAACAATTTTCCACAATATTTTTAACGCGATCTGATTCTTGCTGCGGCTTGCAATTCTTCCTGCCGCTTATCTTTTAACCGCATATTTCTGTGATCTCGATGTGGCATATTTTTTAACCGTATATATCTTTGTTCTTCACTTATGTTTTTGACTTGTTTTGATTCTCGCTGTCACTTATCTTCTAAACGGATATATCTTCTTTCTTCACTTTCAGTTTTGACTCATTGTAGTTGTTGTTGTAGCACATATTCTAACCACGTATTTCTTGGTTTTTCATTGTCGTTTATTATTACAAACCTGAATGGTTTACTACAAACCTGAATGGCTACGCGACAGGCTTGTATATAATGATTATGATTGTCGCTTGTCCTTGGGAAAAATACAAATTCTTCTTTAAAGTTGTCACCTTTTTGGATCGTTTTCGTTGCCAGAAATGTCAATATATCAGTTTTAAGAAACAAGAAACTATGTAGCCGATATCGGGACCGGGCTAAGGCACTTGGAATGTGGCAGGCTTGTGTATATTGATTCTTGTTGTAAGTAGCAACCTCCAAATAAATCACCTTTGTTTGCTACTCCTTTCTCGGAAAAAAGAGGGCTTCGCAGGAATTATATATAACATTAAGACTTTTAATAAACAGCTGCGTTGTTCTTGGCATCTTAGTAAGTTTGTAGTGGGTTCTGCGCCACATTTTGTTAGCGTCAAAGACTGTGATGGCGTTGCCCTTCTAACGTAATATTTCTTTTTTCTTCATTTTCATTCGGCTTGTTCTGATTTTTAAAGTTTTTTTTTTTTTTTTTTTTAACAGCACAGTTCTTTTTCCATCACTTAATTTTTGACAGGTTCGCTACCGCTGCCGCTTATCTTCGAACCGCGTATTTCTTTGTTCTTCACTTTTATTTTTAATTCGTTCTAATCCTGGTCTAGGTTATTCATTTATCCTCTAGTTATTATCGAATTGCTGCAAACGCATTTTGCAAAAAGACTCATTACACTCGAGATTTTATACTTAGCTACATTTCTCGAATAATTTTGCCTGCATCATACACACTAAAAACAGTACAACGACTACTGAGATAAATTTGATGTATTTATGCTCTTGAAATGTGCTCGTTTCATATGATATCCCTCATATGAATATTTTCCAAATATTAAGGTTCCTAAAAAATTTTCCAAACTCGCGACCTAAGAAGATCATTTTTTTAGGCCAGAAAATCCCAGGATGCCAATTTTCCCAAAAATATGGAACTGTTTTTCGAAAAAAAATACATGCATACATATATACATATACAAATAATTATATGCTAGTAAACATGGGCTTCAATTGATGGAAACAAGGACGAATACCCTTTAAATTCTCAATTACCCTAAAATAGGTTGTTTTGTTTATTTCGGATGCGTAATAAATTCTCTTCGGAAAATTTACTAATAGTCAGGGTTGGTCAGATGGTCAGTGTTAATTAAAATAGTAAGTGGACATAAAATCAATAATTTTCCTCCAAGAAATTTACATACCAACAGTTGGAACTTTGTAAAGATATCTGACTGCACTTCCTGGGACTTATTCTGAGTATTTTATCTGGGGGTGGCGGGGGGGGTTGTTCGACAACAATCAAGATTCATTTATATGAATCTCGTTATGTTTTTACGAGTCTGCCTAAAAGCTCAGGGGCGGAAGTTCAAATCCTCTCGCACCACCCCCTTGGATACATCACTGGATTCATGTTCGGACCAAAGTCAATGATAGATTAGGCTGCTTACAGGGTAAAACAATTCATGAACACCTTGATACGCATAAAACTATGTAAAAATTGAATTACTGACAATATTGTCGCAATATGTTATATCCCATTATCTGCTTTTAATTTGGTGCTGCTACGTTTCTTTTTTCTTAAACAAAAACCCTGCTGATGAGTGAATTCTCATGGCCTCAGAATTTTTGCACCCTATTTTTCTCTTTGCCTAATCTAATCAGCCAATAGCTCCTTGGTATTATCTTAGAATTAGAACATACTAACAATCGAAATCAACAGAACGGAAACTTAAGATAAAAAATAGACAGCTATCCTAGCGAGAACGACCAGGGCGAGAAATTTCCCTCCGGCATTGTTTCCAATTATGAGAAAGACCTTTCTAATGCCCTTATTTTTATTGGAGATGAGATGAACAAGTCATCATGGATCAATCCTTCTAAAGAAAGATGACCTTGCAATGAAATCGAACGCTTTCAGTAAAACCAAAGAATGTTTTCTCCACAGTTGGAGAGTTGAGTTTTGTGATCTCGGGGTTTAGATATGAATGTCTTTTTATAGATATTCTGATAATAAAAGTAATAAAAATGTGAAAGAAAGATTTTCAAACCCCCAAGCTTGTATGGGTGAAATCTGAAATGCTCAAAATTATTTTAAATAATTAAGATAAATTTAAAACACGTATCCTATCAGCCAAAGAAGGCTTGAATTTAAAAATATATTAGTTTTTTATGATTTCCAAAAAGCTAAAGATAATTGTAAAATAAATCTTATAGTCCGGGCGCCACAAATAGTCCGGGCGCTGGGCGCTATCTCACTTATTTCAAGAAGGGGGTACGACGGAATGGGGTTATTATGAAACGAATACCAAAAGATAGCCCAAAAAAACGCTGATGCCGAAAACAAAAACGGCACTTTAAAACAAGAAGGAGAAATCTATTAAATTTGGATTTGAACTTCAGATTTCCCGAAAAGTGATATCTAGTGATCAAAAGCCGCAAAAACCGGTTTCACACGTCATTTTCTGGTATCATTTATGTTGTTTTGACTGCTGTTGTCTTAGTATCAAGACCTAATCAAGACAACAGACTGAATTGAATGGTAAGTTTATTTCTTAACTATCTCATCAGGGTCCTATATTCCAAATTAGCGAAATTGCAAGCAGACATAGTATTGACAAATATAATTGTGGGTAATTTGGTGGCAGTGCCCAATGTTGCAAATATTTTTTAGTTAAGCTTTGATAATTGATAGCTTTTAAGATATAGTAGGTGGAATATAGCTGCAAAGGTAGTGATTATTTAGAGCTATACAAAGGACGGTATTGTTTAGTCTAGATTTTCCTAGATGGCTTTCTTGATTTTTTTTTTCATGGAGCTTAGGGTTTCAAGTCTAACTAGTTTCCCATTCTCTTGACCAACATCTATCTACCAACTAAATTGCTATATGTGATGACACTCCACAAATTCAGCATCTAATCCTACAAGGGCTTTCATGTACCCTAATGAAATTCCATTCCCACAGTGACAGATCTGGGAAGCTTAGGGACATTCTTTAGGGATATTGAAATCCTACTGCCAAATAATAGGTTGTGACGGGAGCAGAAGCATCCCGGGGGTGTGGAGGGGTGTTTTACCCCTAAGCTTTTGACCATTTAGTAAAGTTTTTGTCAAATTGTTATTTATTTTCGTCCGTTTCCAAGTATGTTGATTTAGCGTGTTGATTTGGCTCCTGTTAATAGCCAAATCCTGTTATCCTGTTAATAGCCAATCCAAATCCTGTTAATAGCCAAAATGGTAGATCTTGTAGTTCCATCAACTTTGGTTGTGATTTAACATGTTTATCTGTCTAATCATTTGTAATATCACGCTAATTTAAGCCTTTTTGATCACAAAAAAGCATGAAAAAGAAAACTCCAAGGAAAAAAGATTGGTAATGCTAAATTAAAAAATTCTGCTGCTTCGTGGAATACTGACATTTACTTTTGGTCCCTTAAAAGATGGAAATGACAGTCCTGAAATCCTAGAATTGAAAGTTTTATTTTAGGGTCAGATTGACTGTCCTTTATGGTCATCAGAAAGTTCTTGGTGCTTCACGGCATAGCATTGCTTTCTAAGGTTATTTTCTTTCCTTACATTTTTGTCTCCAAGGAAACTCCAAGGAAAAAAGATTGGTAATGCTAAATTAAAAAATTCTGCTGCTTCGTGGCATACTGACATTTACTTTTAGTCACTTAAAAGACGGAAATGACAGTCCTGAAATCCTAGAATTAAAAGTTTTATTTTAGGGTCAGATTGACTGTCCTTTATGGTCATCAGAAAATTCTTGGTGCTTCACGGCATAGCATTGCTTTCTAAGGTTATTTTCTTTCCTTACATTTTTGTCCCTTACAATTTTCTTTTCTTATTTTCTGAGTAGCAAATACAAAGAAAAAATGGATGAACTAGTGGTAAATCCCATAATTCTTTAGTCACTTCATGAGAGAAAATGCTATTTCGGGTCGTTCACCTAGTCTGTTTATAAGTAAATTAACAAAAAACAAAAGATAGTTTCTAATATTGATTTCTCTTTAATTTGGACCCTTCAAGGCACAATGCTGGGTTTTAAGCTTCTCTAATATATATCTCTAAAATATGTATCCCAGAGGCAGATATAAGGCAAATACACTTTCTAGGGATGTATTTAAAAATTAATCCCGCTTCGCGACAGAAACTACTCTTTTCTAACAATTATTTCTCCCAAAAAAGTAAACTTTCATTATTTCAGACGGTATTTTCATTATACAGTAGGCATAGTTGTCATTTTAACATTATGCTTTCGTCACCCTCCCCCTCCCTCCATAGAAAAATTAGTAATGACGCCAATTTGAAAAACTGAAAATGCATGAAAAGTGATTCCTCTGTAACTGGGACTCTATCATACTTGATATCCAAAGTAAAGCAAAGTTTATAGAATGCATGGACCTTTGGACCGATAGTGACCGCAAATTCCTTGCTTTCCCAGTGTACCTATCAGGAGGATTTTCAGATTGAACTGGAGTAGTTCAGTTGCTTCCAGGTAAACAGACTGTAAACCGCGATAGACTTTCTAATGAAATGAGCAGCATCAAACAGTTCGTGGTAATGAACTGTAAGTAAGAAGCGACTCGGCTGAATGGTGACCGAAACTGTTGAAAACGGAATTTTGATACCAATAGATATATCAAAAGAATCAGATTTTAATGCTGATTTCAAATATATAAATTTCATCAAGTTTAATACTATCTATCAAAAGTTTCGCGCCTGAGAAAATTTGGCTGATTTTCGAAAAAAGGGGGAAAGACCCCATAAAAGTTATAGAACCTTAATGAAAATCACACCATCTTATTCAGCTTATCAGAGAAACCTTCTGCGGAGGTTTCAAGCTACTATCTACAAAAATGTGGAATTTTGCATTTTTTGCCAGAAGAAAGATCACGGATGCGTGTTTATTTGTTTGTTTTTTCCCTAGGGGTGATCGTATCGACCCAGTGGTCCTAGAATATCGTGGGAGAGCTCATTCGAACTGAAATTAAAAGTTATAGTTCCCTTTTTAAGTCACAAAAAAATAGAGGGCAACTAGGCCCCCTCCCTCGCTCATTTTTTTCCCAAAGTCACCTGATCAAAATTTTGAGATAGCCATTTTGTTCAGCATGGTCGAATAAATATGTCTTTTAGGATGACTTAATCCCCCAAAGTCCCCGGGGGGAGGGCTGAAAGTTATGAACTTTACCCAATGTTAACATATAGTATTGGTTATTGGGAAGTACACAGACGTTTTCAGAGGGGATTTTTTCTGGTAGTGGGGGGGGGAGTGGGTCAGGGGCTATGTGGGAGGATCTTACCAGGAAGGAAGTTTTCATTGGAGAAGAGACATTGTTTTGAAGGGGGGCCTGGATTTCCCAGTATTATTTAAATAAAGATCAGAAATTATATATGAAAAAAACAAGTTTTTCAACTGAAAATAAGGAGTAACATCAAAACTTAAAACGAACAGAAAATATTACGTGTATGATTGGGTTCACCCCCTAGTCAATACCTCGCTCTTTAAGCCAAAGATTTTTTAGTAATTTCATAAGAGCTATTCTAAATAACGGCCTTTGTGATTAAGGGGTCATTTTTAAAGAATTGGACCAAAATTCAAACTTTAGCTTAAAGAGCGAGGTATTGACTAGGGGGCGAGCCCCCTAATATACGTCTTGAAGATATATGAATATATAAGGTCGTTACGTAAGTTAATTCGTAAGTTGCGTATATTTATTAATAATAAAAACATTCGTAAATAAAATTAAACAAGTTTCGAGAAAGCCATTTAACCAAATAAAAGTAAAATTAATCTGCAAATTTTTTTTTAATTATTCATGTACGGTGAGCCAAAATCAAAACCTGTATTAATTCAAAAACGTTCAAAAATTAAATTAAAAAAAACAAGGTTTTTTTAACTGAAAGTAAGGAACGACGTTAAAACTTAAAACGAACAGAAATTATTCCGTATATGAAAGGGGCTGTCCCCTCCTCAACACCTCGCTCTTTACGCTAAAGTTTGACTTTCTCACAGCTCTTATTTAAAAAAAAAATAAAAAACTTTAGCGTAAAGAACGAGGCGTTGAGGAGGGGACAGCCCCTTTCATATACGGAATAATTTCTGTTCGTTTTAAGTTTTAACGTTGTTCCTTACTTTCAGTTAAAAAAAACTTGTTTTTTTTTATTTAATACACGAAGAAGCCGATACCCGTGTCACTTTTCACACGGGTTTCCGCTCCAGGACAGGATGCACAGATGTAATCGTAGAAGCAAATGACACACTCATTGTGGTCATCTTGTTTCAGCCTTTTAAGTTGATTGAAAAGCAAAGCCAAGCCACCCCTAATGTTTTGGTTTGCTTTCGGGACAGCCATTTCGATCACTGAACTTACAAATAGACTCCCACCGTCTCTAGCGAACTCAATAGCGTTTTTGCACTGTTTCCCCGGATGTAATACTGTGAGCTTTATTTTCTCCAAAGGAAAGAAGACGATCTTTGCAGCAGCTCCGCCGTGGTTATCTCGAATATCTGCTCCTACGGAACAGATTTTAGACCAAATCGACCGAGTAGTTGAGCTTGAGGAAGATATTTTGAAGCTGTGTTGCGTGATTTTGATCGCCTCATATATAAAATCACAGGAATTGTCGTGTTTGAAAGACCTCCACGTTCACTTGTTCCCTAACCGGATAACGCTGAAGAGTCTGCCACCAACTGACGACTCGTTTGCCTTACATGTAAAAAGGTGCATTTACCAGTGGTCCATTATTCTGCAGGCCCTTATACCCAACCCCTCGTACCTAATCTTGTAAATCTTGTAAATCTTGTCGACAAAAATGTCAATGTCAAGACATGGATTGTGTACGTAAATGTTGAGAAACTGTTTGTAAGCATAGCCGCGACGTCTGAACACGAAATATAGTAGCGCATGGAAACCGCAAATTTTAGTCGTCAGATCTTGTACTCTCTCCCGGTTTTGAATAATAGTTTTCCCGCTGCTCTTAACCCTTTCATGCCTGTGGTCACCATACGGATACCCCTCGCCCCCTTTTTTTTTCTCTCGAATCGACAAAGTTAAAACCGTGATTTCTTTTCCACTGGATAGCGCTTGCTTGGCTCTATCGCGTTTGAATTTATTATCCCTCAAGGCTTTACCCGAGCGGTCGAGCGAGCGTCCAAGTTTAGACAAAACATAAAATGTCGAAAAAGCGGAAAGGTGCAGATTTTGACCTCGATGACCTGGACGTTTCTGATAAGTTCAGAGCCGGATTATGACAATATTTTGTAGCTAATAATACGATCTTTCGAATGAGATATCACTAGTCTAATTCTGAGCTGTAGTTTAGCCCCAAACAAGGTTGCTAACGATCGGTTACCAAATGGTCACGTCAGGCATTCATTGCCAAACCACACCTAGGCAGATTTGTACAGCAAGCGAGGCTGCAAGTCCTTTTTTATGATCGGGAATAGGCACATTTTCTTTCTGTTCCTACTTTTTACTGGTAACAAGGGTAAAAGAGCTATTTTTTGTCATGCCTCAAGCAAGTATAGAGGCCAATGGCCCATTTTATTGCATTATATTATTATTATTAAGTGATGCAATTACCTTGAATTTTATTTCAGCTGGCCCAAGCACGAGCTCTGACTCCATGGGAGGTCATGGTCCTAAGCCCTTAGAAGAGAGACTGATCAAGGAAAGAAGCAGAAGAGCTACCAAGAAAATGACTGCAGAAGAAGCAGCAATGCTTTTATTCATACCTGATTGTGATTCAGATCTTGATATCTTGTCCGACGACGATGACCCTAACTGGGCACCAGACATTCCAGATCAAGAATTTCAACCTCTACGTTCTCTCAACTGTTATGGCAATGAAGACAGAAGTGATGAAGAGGATATTGACCACACAGACGACATCCCTTTATCAATGCTTGGCAGGTTCTAGTTAGACAATGGCGATGACACGGATCAATTCGATTTGCCTCTCCCGGGCTTGAATGACACAGCAGCGTCAAACAGTTCTTCAAGCACATCATCAGCACCAGTGGCAGCTTCTTCTGCAATGCAGTCAGCAACTGTTATTGCACCTGCTGAACCCTTTGTCCTTACAATAGCTAAGAAAATGCTCCTTCCTAGGCAGTGGCTGGTCTAGTAACTCCAACTGATGCTCCTCAGGTCACGGCAAAACCAGTAGCAAAAAAGAAGGTAGCAAAGGAGGCAAAGCAATACAAGTGGATAAAAACGGAGCCCGAACCTCGAGATCTTACCTGGAAGGGTTCTATGCCACACTCTGACGAGGTACAAACGCCCCTTGATCTCTTCCGAATGTTTATCACAGAAGACATTCTTTCAAACATTGTGGACCAAACGAACCTGAATGTCATGAGAAAAAAGAATCTTGTTCTGAAACTTTCTCTTGAAGAGCGGCACAGATTTCTTGGAGTTCAAATGCTCATGTGCATTATCAAACTTCTGGCTATGAGAATGTACTGGAAGAATGGAATACAATATTCCCCGGTGGCTGATACCATGAGCAGAGATAGGTTCATCAGCTTGAGATCTTTTTTCCACATTTTCGATGACACCTTAATGATACCGAAAGGGGAGGCTGTTCATGATAAACTGTTCAAGATCAGAAGACTATATGACGCATTCAGGGAGAATATGAAAAAAATAGACCCTGAAGAGATCCAAAGTATTGACGAACAGATGATCCCGTTCAAAGGAAGAATTGGATTTTGACAGCACTTGAAGGACAAGCCCCACTCGTGGGGTGTAAAGGTTTTCACGAGAGCCGGCATCAGCGGAATAGTGTTTGACATACAGATATATACAGGAAAAGGATCTGTTGAAATTTCTGAACTTGGCCAAGGTACTGACGTTGTTCTTCGGCTTGTAGAAAATCTGCCAAGGCTCATGAACTTCAAGCTGTTCTTTGATAACTTCTATACTGACATCGATCTCATTCACAAGCTTCGGGTTGAATATGGCATCGAGTCATGTGGTACGATACGCAGCAAAAGAATGAGGGGCGCTGTTCTAGATACTGACGCCAACATGAAGAAGAATGGACGAGGGTCAGTGGACTTCCGTTTTGAAAGACCTTTAGAAGTATCGGTAGTAAAATGGTATGACAACAAACCAGTCCATTTGGCTTCGTCATACTGTGCAGTCACCCCAATTGATAAGTGTCAGAGATGGGATGGCACAACACGGAAATACGTCGAAGTTGATTGCCTCCGAATCGTCCGTGACTACAACAAATCAATGGGGGCGTAGATCTTGCTGACATGTTCCTGGAGCTTTACAGGACTGACAACCACTCGAAGAAATGGTATATGAGGATTGTGTACTACTTCTTTGACATGGCTGTGAACAACACCTGGCTGATACACCGCCGACAGTGTAAGCAGACCAATGTTCAGCATATGTCTCTACTGTACTTCAAAATAGATATTGCTCGTGGGTTGGTTCTTACTGGCGTATCTCAAAGTCCTCGAGTTGGAAGACCATCCTTATTAGTGACGAAGCGCAATACGTCTACCTCGCGAGACGGGATGCCTTCGGAATCATTGAGGTTTGACCAGACCTCGCATTTTCCGGATGCGACTGAAAAGGGAAGGTGGCGCTATGAGAAGTGCGTTAGGGGTGGAACCAGTCGAATCATGTGTTCGAAGTGCAAAGTTCGACTGTGTTTGAACCCAGATCGCAACTGTTTCACAAATTTTCACCTAAAATAGTATCTGTATATACCTGAATTGACCATATGGTAACCATTCACAGTTTGGATTTGGAATGAAATATTTTTTTTTTAAATAAATATGTTCTAGTTGAACCTCCAGGATCACTCTCTGCTATTTTCAGAATTTTTACGCAACTCCTTCTTGGTTCAGGTCTGAAAGGGTTAATATATTTGCTGATGTGTGGAGTGTAGAATGTGTAGGGTAGACCGAGAGGATCAAACAATCCAATCGTCTTCATTGTTCGATAGATGCACAATCAATGGCCGGTATTCACAGTCGACGGACTGCTATTAACAATGATTAGGGTATTGTTGGTACTTTGAATTTTTCCAAGGAAATCCGAGCGTAGGCAATAGGATCTGTATTTGGACATGTAGAGGTCCATATTAAATACATTGATTATATGACTGGGGTTCATGGTGCAAGGTATAGTAGAACACTGCCTTTGGGAGTGATTTCCCAATAGGTTTCAAATTGATTTAATGAGACTAGTGCAATACTCTCAGGTAATGAGTCGGCAAATGTACACTCTAAACGCACACTCCCTGTTCATACTATACTCATATCGTAGGTGCCAGACAGGTCTAGTACAATGATACCATGTGTTTTAGGGAACATTTCTTCGGTTATACCATTTTCAAATAGTTATGAATCATGATCTAGGTTTTGCATTGTCAACTCATACAATGTCCTATAGGATTTATCAAAAGATAGATTGTAGAGTGGGATTCCATTTACTTTGCAGACAAGAGTAGAAAGCCCAAACAGTTCAAACTTATGTGGACAGCCAGTCCACGATCCTATTGCACTAGTGCTTTTTACAAATGCTAATGCTAATTTTGATGGAATTTCGCCATTGATAAAGGATGAGTCGGTGAAGGTACGTGAGCCTGTGGCAATATGACGTTGATTGGTGATTGTATGAGGAACAAGTAGTTTAATATTATTTCCACTGGCTCTCAGTTTTTCCACTGCCAAAGCAACAGAACTCATAACCTGTTGTTTGCGTACATGTAGTATTGCCGAGGTGAGAGAGAGAGTTACATCATGATTGGCAGCAAGTTTCTTTCGTAAAATGATATTGAATGGTGCAAGCCTCAATTTTATATCCACTTTAATATAGAGTGGTAGCCATTGAGGTATAATAAATATTACATGATATATTTTTCCAACTATATGTAATTCACTAGTTGTAGCATTTTTAAGTGCATCTGTACTATTAGTATCAGTAATATATTTATAACCGTTGGTGATGCCTCTCAATTCCTAATGTGACTTGTGTATCATCAACATGAACTGCATATAGCTTGTATAATTTGAGAGATTGTTGCTTGTGCCTACCAAAGTGCCATTTATGTAGACACTGATTTGACGAAATAAATTATGTAATACACAATTTTCATAGGATATTCCATCAGCACGAACTGGCATTCCATTGTCGGATTTCCGAACTTTCATTTGTAAATCTATAAATGTCGAAGACATGTCCGTAAAGTAGTCTTCATTGGAATAAATTTGAAAGTTGATATTATCAGGGAGGGGTCGTTGTGGGTAAAATTGTTCATAGTACCCATGTTTTACACTCACATCAACATTTTCTGCATTGAATAGATTTAAAGATTAAGTGACTGAAGATTGGGAATCCTTGTGTGGTAGATATACCTTTTTCAGTCTATGAAAAGAAATCCAGTTTCCATCTAACAATTCTCTTCCTGGGGCTTCTTCTTCTTTTTATTCTACGTGTCGTCTTTTTCCTTCTTTTCTTTGACAGGGCTGCTGTCTTTCGTTTCTGAACTGAGTAAAGAATGATGAGTGGTGTACTGTTTCTCGACCTTTATAAACCTTTTCCATTTTGGTTAGATTTCAATTGTTCGCCAAGGGTTCGCGCACTGGACCTAAGATTTTCCGAAGCACTTTTTTTAAAATCCTTGCCAAAGCTCCAATCATATAGAGTAGACGATGCAAAATCTGTCGTAGCCGGTACAATATATTTTTTAGCCAGAGGTAGTGCAGAGCGAAACAGCTTAGCAAAACAACTGCCAAGACCATAGCCAGAAATTGATGAGTGACCTTTGTAATAGTCCATTCCATTGCGCAGTTGTCTTGGGCCAAGAGTATTAACATAGCAGCCAATATCAGGAAAAATGAATACCACTTTTCTATTAGACATCTTGTTTGTTTTGAACACCGACAACGATGGGTCGAAAATGGCATGTAATCACATCCAAACCTTTTGATATTGCTAGAGGATCACCTAAACCAGTCGTTAGTGTTAACTGACAGAGTATCAAATAGGAAGTATTTACGGGGATATACTGAAGATGCTTTCTATTGTAGTGATGAATGTGATCATGATTGGTTTTTTGTTCAATAACTCGTAGGAGGGGGGAATTGCTATTGCCAACTATGGATGTTTCAACAAATGAAGCATAGAGAAATATACAAGTGTCCGTGGAGAAGACAGGTGGGTAGTCAGCAAAAATAAAATTAGTGTTGCCAGCACTTTTACCATTGATTATATTGAGTTTAAAGCCAAGAGCATCTTTTAGATTATTATTGAGAATAACCTTTTCACTGGCAATCGGTGAACTAATGTAGATCTTGCCCTGTTCCTTTGTATAGTTGAAATGAAAGGCTCCTTTTTTACGAGCGGAAACTCTTTTATTGATAGAACGACATAAATCATTCATACAAATGAGTTCGTAGGGTAATTCAGCATATGGATAATCCATCCAATTGATCATTTGAATTTTATGTTGTTCGCTATTGGGTGGTGGCGGCCAATCATAGGGTCTAATTTTATTTCCCTATCATATTTGCGTTTTTTTTCTCAGGATATCATATATATTTTTGAGAATACAGTCGACAAGAGCCACTTCATACACGCCGTAGAATTTGATAGTGGGAGAGAGTTTCGTCCAAAAATCACTTGTTTTATTCAAATCATTGTAGAGAGGATCGGAGACAGTGGACATGAATGACAAATAGAAATCATTGGGCATTGTTAAGGTCTTCAACTGCAACCCAAGAATCAAAATCAGAGTTGTATCCTAGCCAACGAACAAGCAACTGTCTCTTGTCCTTTCGATTACGGCTCTTTAATATCTTTACAATTTATAAATTTCACTACTGTTTCTAACTTTTTGTAGTTCATATTCATAAAAACCACCTAGGATCTCATCATCTTTGGTTTCTCGCAGCCGATATGTTGTGGATTCAGTGTCTAGGATTTTGGACACTTTAAAAAGCTCAGTGCTCTATAAATAATTCCCCTTTTCAAAAATATTGGTGGTTCTGTTAATTCGAACAGTATCACCAACATTGTATTTCTTCTTCATATTTTTTGTTTATTTTTTTACTGGAATATTGCTTGAGAAAAGCATCAAATGTTTTTTCACTGCAATGAACTTCCTGACGGCTAACATCGGACAGGGATAGATATGGTCGATGGTTATATATTTGTATGATTTTATCTAAATCATGAATAAAAGCAGCAGTATTTTTCAGCGTGCAATATCTCGAAATTAATAGACGAATCGTTCTTATAAATAGTTCAGCCAATGCAGCCTTTATTGGACTGTGACTATAATATAGCTTTGTATTATATTTCAATAGAACCTTTTGTACATGAGGATTAACAAATTCACTACCGCGATCCGATCGAATCTTTCTATAACAATCTTGTTCAAGAATACTTTCTAAAGCCTGAGCAACTTCAACACCTCTTTTTGATCGCAATGGAATGGCATATGCATAGCGACTAAAGACACTGATTGCCACTAGAATATATTTGTAGTGTGTATTGTGACGCTTATGAATCTCGTCTAGAGTTAAAAGATTAGTTTGCATTATATGCAGAGGGAAAAAGGCTTTAGTTTGTCGATATTGTTTGCACGAAGCCTACGATTCCTATTCAGAGTGTAACTCGGTTCATTTTCTAGATACTCTTTTGCATTTTTTAATGTGCTGCCACCTATATGAGAGGCAAATTTAGAAAGCGTTGTGGGGGAATTTAAACTTCCCTCTTCACCAATATTTTCATAGATATGTTTTAAAACTTCATCCATTTTGAACGCAAACACGTAGTGTAATGTCCACTCCCCTTTTGCACACTGGAGGGTGGTGCTTGTGACGATGAGTTGATATCAATACCTGTTCGCTTTTGTCTAGCCGTCATCATCTTTGGCGTTATCAAATCATTGCTGCTGCTGCTGCTACTAATAGTGCTAGTATTTTCCAAGATTGATTTAAAATCTTCTTCTTCTCCTTCTTTTTTGAATGTTGTTGTTGTTGGCGTTGTTAGAGGGCTGGCACCTCTACTCTATTCTCTTAATTTCTTTAGAATTTGCTTATTGCCAATAAGACTTTTGGGGAAGTTTGATGTATTTAGAATGGTGTATAGATTATTGTTAAATGATAAAAGTCCTTTACGATTCGTAACCATATCGCAAATTAAATCGAGTAGATTATAACTTTCTCCCTGAATTACAATTCGTTTCCCAGTGCTATCGATTTGAACTTGATGATAATCATCACCGCCACCACCACCACTTTCCAACATGAGATATGCTAATAATCTTTTACTATGTTCTCGATAGGTCACTGGCAATAGGTTTGCAGTTGTTGTCAATATGGAATTCAATTCTTTCTCCTTTGATTGTGCTGCTGCTGCTGCTGCAGAATCTTGATGAGATGTTTCCTGTTCGAGGGGTGGCGGGGATCTGTGACAGTGACGGCGGGTCTCTCACGATACGGTCTATGTTTGTCCAAACGACGCAGTGCATCTTGAAGTAAAAATAGCTTTTTATCATCGGCAATATTTTCATCATTAATGAATTTGCTTAGATTGTCTTCAAAATGTTCAACTTGAGAAAGGACAAGTTCTATTGGAGTCAATTTATAGGGTTTAGCTATCTAGAGAAAACTGTTTACAAGTCCTGCGATTATTGGCAGTAAAAGTGTAAAAAACTACCACCCGCTTGAAGGAGACGTTTACTTTAAAAAATGTTTCCTTTGTTTTTGCAAACCAAGGCAAGTACAGTGGAACGATGTTGCTTTGTCTGTTGTCTAATGCCTTCTGGCAAGTGCACATTGCCCTTAGTTAAATTTAAACAAAGTTCAGACATTAGATTGATAAATTCTTTTTCAACACCATGTTTGAGTATGGCCTTCCTGAGTGGGGGTTTTGAATTGCGTAGAACAGAAAATAAATGTCTATTTTCGTGTAGTTTCTTGAACGTCATGATGGAAACTAATAGCCTTTTCTACTGTTCACCGGAAGATATTAAGTAATTTCTTTGTCGAAAATATCTGTGACTACACGTAGATCCTCGGGTGTATTCTGATTAAGATCTAGAAAAATATACCCATAGGGCTTATTTGTCGCCTGACTGTACGCTGAAAGTCGAAATTTGGGGGCACCTGGATATATTTGCTTATTGAGAGTTGTTAGAGAACTTCAATCACCAACAACTCGGTAGATAATATCGATGGTGCAGTTCAATGCAAGGGTTCTCATACACTTGCTCTGATGAAACAGATTGTGTTGAACTAGGGTTATGGAAATGTGTTCATGATGAAAGTGAACAGTAAGCAGTTGCAGCATTTGCTGTGAGAATTGTTCAATTGATTCAGCCAAATCACCAATTATTAGCCATGAGTTTGGTTCAATACTATTGAAAACGTCAAGTCCCCGTATGAATTGTTTTGTCGTGGACGTGGCAGTGGCAATATCTTTTTTTTGATCACAGGACTCCTGCCAAATACTATAGCAATAGTAAATTGTCTTTGGTTTTTCCAAAAACATTTTATTACGATTTTTAATTATTTTAGCTAAAAGTGTTGTTTTCCCTGAAATTGACGAGCCACAAAGAAACGACCTGAATGGTGTTTTAAATTGATACATATTGCTGCTGCTGTTGACAACAGTTGCACTACAACTAACTGTAAACCATACTTGCCTAATGAATAAATAATAATAATAATATCCCCTTCGATCTACCTAGTACGTTATTTACCAAGAACAACAAAAACATATTTTTTTCTTTTATTAACATCAATACTTTTTTTACAACAACAACAATAGCAACAATAGCAGCAAGAACAATATTTTTCATTTATTGACAAAAAAAAACTACTTAAAATACAGCAAGAACAGCAAGAGCAAGAACAGCAATATTTTTCATTTATTATCAACACTTTTTGTACAACAACAATAGCAACAATAGCAACAAGAACAATATTTTTCATTTATTGTCAAAAAAAGCTTAAAATACAGCAAGACCAGCAATAGCAGCAGCAAAGTTGAACACTAAGAATAGAAAAATATAAGAAAACAGAATTTAAAACATTTAAAAGATGAGAATCCCCCCCCCCCGGGGCGAGACCCCCCACCACCCCGGGCCCGGACAGGGGCGGGAAGTGGAAAAAGAAACTCTGTACACAAAAGCAGCTGCAGTAGCAAAATGGTGACGATGAAGATTGGAATTGAGAAATTGTTGTCTCACTTACCCACCAAGTGTTTTTTTTTTAATTTAAGTTAATTTATCCAGATCGAGTTGGTTTCGATAGTCCACACATTCAACTCGATCTGAAATTCGATAGTGACCGTGGGGGAGTACTTTTACAACATTCTCGAGCACATAGACCTTGTTGGATATGTATGACATGGCATTTTTTCCACTCTAACAGTATAGTTCCTATATTGTAGAGAGCGAATTGCCAGCACTTTTGCTCTTTGCACTAGATAACTGTCTACACAATGTGTAGGCACCCGTTTGCACGCCTGTTTCACATCTTTGCCGTGTGTTTCCACACAGTAAACCTTTGGGACAGAGGAACACCCTATTGGGTATTAAATCACTCCCCGTCTCCGACTTTAACATTAATAGTTTATTGGGGGCCTGGTTTTTTCGCCAATTTGGGGTAGAAGCTCTCATTCTAATTCGTGAATTCCATCCGTGGGCCAATGTGCACCCCATTTTCTAAATAATCCAATAAATCCCTGGTTTTGACTTTTAACAACAGAGAATCTGTGTCCCCATAGTAAACTTGAACTTCCCACTCCCCTGGCCATTGTACCTTGCACACATTGTAAAAGAACGACAATTGAGTTTCTTGGAAATTTCAAGTACTGAACTCCCCGCACCCGCAATATTCTTATTCAGAATAACATTTCTCTTTTTTCTGTGTAGCAGAACCATATTCGGGTCTATGTTCGTGAATGTTGTAAAATTGGGGTCGGCAATAATTTGTGCACAGTCTTTGGGACATATTACGACGTCACAACGAGATCTGTTTCGTACGCTTTAACACATTTTTCCAAAAGCTGAATTTAAAATAAGCTTACACATTTCTTTTTGAACTTTACTTTTTGTCTGTGAGCGTTTACCGAGAAAGGTGTCAGTAAACGTTTTCAAGTAGGGTTTCTGATCAAATTCCAGGGCCCTGTGTATTTTTGTGACCCTGAAACCATTGCTCACCATCCATCACAATAGGGCGTGGTGAACAACAATGTTCTGTTTAGGGTCTAAATCTACAATTAGTTTCTGCTTGGATTAGATCCAGTGCATGCCCATATCCTCAACCAAAGACCAATTGTATGGGCTAAAAGACTCCTTGGTCACAGGTCTATTCACGCGCGGAAAAACAAAATCTTTTACAGTGTCGTGGAGTTCGAATGGTATTTGTACATCAATTTAAAAGAACCATCCCTGGGGACCATTTTCCGCGACAGTGGTAATGTCAGGGATGTCACAAGGATTTTCAAGCAATTTGTAACTGCCACTCGGTAAACAGTAGTGAGACATCGCCGAGGGGTACAATGAGTCCATGTCAAGAAAAATAGCTTTGGAGTTTACACCATCAGCAGAGTTCTGCCCAGTTGGATCCCTTGTTAGGACGCGATCCCCATTAAAAACATACCCCCCCCTCAGAGATCTTTCTACAAAAAAGGTGTTCATCCAAATGGGTGATCAAACCTATTTCCTCCCTACTGATTCTTAGAATTAAGTCCATGACGAGGTGTGGTGTTGAAAAATAATAGCCAATGCCTAGCCCAGATTCTGAATAAATTTGTTAAGTGTTTTTGCAGACAATGCCCAAAAGAGTCAGTACATCACTGGCCAAGTACATTCTACAATCATCCCAACCATTTTTACAACCACCCTTAGCCCATACCCTCTCAGCAAATTCATAGTCCTCGTCAGTGCATTCACTATCATTAAGTGACTTATAGAATGCTTCGATGGGAGGGAGATATGCCTCACTTAACCTTGCACCAGAAAAGTAATATTCATATGCATATACGCCTTTGCAAGTCAGTAAGTAATACATTTCACTGTCTGGAAAGCGCTGTTTAAGCAGAGGGAAACTATCGAAATTGTCACTTTTCTGCACTTGAACTAGTTGACTGAGAGCCTTGGGGAAAAAATTATAAGAAACTAAAAATCGGATTTTATTCCAGCACGTATTTCTATTATCCACTGCCTACCATTTCAACTCTAAAAGCAATAGCTTCTCGGCAGAGTTGGGGATAATATTATAGGTAAATGAGGTTTTTACCCCTGGACTATCTGCTCTCTCTCCCTCCCTGTGCATACGTGCCAAAGCCGGTAAAATAAATTTCAAATCATAATTTGAATTGCGAATGAAAACCGGTATAAAAATTGCTGGCTTACAATCACATTGCACGATCATTGCACAACAAGTGATTATGGTCCCTGACTTTCCCTTTCCCTCTTCTGGTCTTTTTTCCCTTGTTCCTTTCCTCTTAGTCCCCTCTTCAAATTCCCCCTTACATACCCAACATATTTTCTTATTTTTAATCGCCAGGCTATCCTCTGCTGATAGTATCATCGGATATTAAGTATTTCTCAAACAGGAAATTGCCCCATTTGGAGTGACAATTAATTTAGTCAATGCCTTGATCCTGAAATCATTCTCATCCAACGTCTCGACTATTTCTAGCAATTGAATAGTGTTAAAGATATCTCGTTGTGCGTGGGCATAAGAAACTGATATGGCTGGATGTTATTTGATACGATTTGGAAATTGTGGGTTGTTCACATCCATAAGCTTGACTTTACAGTCTAAATTTATTTGATCACTTTGCATTACCGTATTCTGAAAATTTTTAAAACGTAAAATTGCTCGGTCATCCGAAACTGTTTCAACCGATTGATAGCCGTGTCTTTTACAATGTTTCATGTGATTATGTAACTTTAATTCACAATGAAATCTAGACAGACACATTGGACAATAGCACCGTGTCCCCTTATTCTTTCCCTCCCTAAAACTCTACTAATATCAGTAATGGCATTGAAATGGCCAATTGAATTGGGTTCACTAGGTGGTGTGTACAACAACCAAACACAGTGTTTCGCCGATTCATATAGATGGCGCTGCACGGCCCAGTAGTTCAAATTTTTCTTTGGAGCTTCATCTTTCAGAGGTCGGAAAGCTGATATGAGTAAAGTGTATATGAAACATTTTGGCCTGTTTCGAAAAAGATTCGTTGAACGCCCTGACATCCTTCAAAATCAGGATTATATTTTAAAACTATAGACTCTGGCTTACCCCCTCTTAAAATAAAATCTTTTTTAAATTTACATATATTTACACTTAAATTTTCAATAAATAAAACTACGGAACCACTCCCAT
The DNA here is from genome assembly GCF_049724085.1 of Artemia sp. Qi Xiang Cuo. Taxonomy (NCBI): domain Eukaryota; kingdom Metazoa; phylum Arthropoda; class Branchiopoda; order Anostraca; family Artemiidae; genus Artemia; species Artemia sp. Qi Xiang Cuo. The sequence continues at coordinate 7,224,291 of NC_142814.1, forward strand.
TCTCATTTTAATTTTCCAAATTAGTGACAGTATTGTCGACCCATTGCCTAAATACACTCTCGTAATTTTCCAAATGAGGATACATTACCAGCATTTCGGTGTGTACATAGTGATCATAGACCTCACCATGACTCTCATTTAGATAAAATGTTTTTTAAACAATTAAGGCTTTGATACTGTCCCGACGCCCTCACAGCTGAATCCGGTTTTCTAAAAGTGCACAAATTTTCTCTACATAATCTTGAATAATATATATGGAGTCGGTTATAAAATTTCCTGCAATAAGTTTATTAAATGGATCGCCAAATTTTGCAGTGAAAATTCTATTGTATTCAGAATCGAATTTGTTTGCTGAAATTGCGGTAGCGACGAGAATTGTGTTTCATTAACCCCTCCCCCTTATATATCGTCACCATCTAAGCCCTTCCCCCCTTGTATATCATCACCTAAACGCCCTCCCCCACTTTGTTCAACAATAGTGATGCTGTGAGTACTGAAATATCCCTGTTCACTTAGCATAGCCTCTAGTGTTAGGATTATGTAAATCCATCCAAGCCATTTCATTTTCATGTATAATTAAATTTGATTGAACTGGGACTATATTCATTAAATCTAAGGGGGAAGGATTCTCATTTAAGTCTCTGGAAAAATTATCTAAAATTTGTGTAGTATTCGGACTTAACCAAGGTAAATCACCCTCTGAAGTAACTGCATTGCATTGTTCAACTATATTATCAACACTGAAATAATGTCCCAATAAATGGTCTGCCAATTTGGTGTAATTGATAATAATGTTAGCATATGTATCATCTAAATTCTCACTTTCTTCATAACACTCTTGTACCTGAATATCACGAAACTCCATTGGTGCTTCAATTTGGATCATTTCATCAATGTGACTTGTTTCTTCAGATGGTTGAGAAGGTAGTGCGTATGGAGCCAATGTAACTTATAAAGAAACAACCGCTTAATTTCAATATGTATAAAACACTCTATTTTTTTTTAAAGAAAGTCGAAAATTAGATTAATAGTGACTATATTTTCTAATCGTTTGAAACATGTGCGAAAAAAACACACTTAGTAGTAGTAGTAGTAGTCGTAGCAGTAGCAGTAGCAATGCCGCTATCTGTGTAAGCATAGTGTCATTTGGCTAGTTTTTAAGCTTTGTAATCGCGTATATTTCAAAAACTGACATCAGGTACTTATTTCTATACCAATAACAGTAGTGAAACTACTTTTTCAGTTAAAAAATTGAATTTTAATACTCATAAATTTGCAATATTCATTATACTATCTTAGTTCTCTTAGCAGCGCTTTTACTAATGTGCTGGCCATACTAAAATAATGAAAATCCCACCATAGTTTAATCTTAACCATGCAACGTACTTAATAGCAGCACTATTTAGTATTATAATAGCCATAAATTTGCAATATTCATTACGCTATCTCAGAGAATTATCTAGTAGACATAAAAATAATAAAAGCAGCGCATGCGCTACTCACACGCACACACACAGTACAATAGTGAAAATAATAACATGTAAAATACTTAATAGCAGCACTATTTAGCAATATAATAGTCTTAAATTTGCAATACTCATAGTTTTCTTTGCAAATTATCTTGTGGAAACAAAAATAAGCAGCGCTTGCGCTGTCTATAATGAAAATGACTTTCTAGTTTCATCTTAATGTACTCAAAATGGAAAACAAATATCATATGAAACTATTTATCATAGGCAACATCTGCCCCCACCCCTCTTGCAATTCATAAGATTTACTCTAGAAAATTTGACTGGAATAAAAAAGCATATTTTTTCTGAGAAACCTTTGCTATCCTAATTCATAAGGATTTAACATAGCCGGATGTACTTCAAAGGATTCAATAATTACACCTGTTTATCGGGGAGATTAAATCAGTCTGAAGTGTTATTAGTGTCAAAAGGATTTATTTCCTTTGAGAGAATTAGCCGTTAGTGACTACTAGCCTATTTTCAAGAAATATCAATAAATTTAAACTTACATTAAGATCTGCAGCTTGCATGTGAAGGGCTGAAGGAGGCGTATCATGGCATTGCATGTTGGACGTAAAAGGGTCATCAACTTCACTGGCATGGAACGCAGGTCTTGAAGCCTGGGCAAGTTCACTTTCTTGCATGGAGGTGACAGAGGGCTTTGCATTGTGGGCAAGGGCATTCTCGCCTTGTATAGAGGGCTTAGAAGAGGTGGCATAGACAATAACTGAAGGTCTTGAAGGCCTGGTGACTTCACCGTCTTACGTGCGGAGCATAGATGAGACAGCATTTCTCCTTTGGGGTTTCGGGGCATGGAAGAACCAGCCATCTCCAACCACTGCACGGGACAGGCATCATCGACCCTTGCCCTCTTATTGGGGTGGGGGTGGGGTAAATTGTCAAATTTAGATAGTTACGTAGTCATGATAACACATTTCAAGCATATAGCCTTAAAATTGGATGAAAAAAGATCGTTTACATACACACATCATGTAGGCCTAAAATTTGAGATCAGTGTTAAAAATGCTAGCCAATTTACACTTAATATAGACTTCATGCAACCCCACCTCCCTCTATTTGTATATATATGTATATATATAAATATATATATATATATATATATATATATATATATATATATATATATATATATATATATATATATATATATATATATATATATATATATATATATAAATATATATATATATATATATATATATATATATATATATATATATATATATATATATATATATATATATATATATATATATATATATATATATATATATATATATATATATATATATATATATATATATATATATATATATATATATATATATATATATATATATATATATATATATATATATATATCCTTTCCGGGAAGGTAAAACTTGGAAGATTTAACAAAACCATTATTTCTCTCCATAAAGGAAGTATTTGCCTTCATCAAAGCCATTTGAAGATAGAATACCCCCTCCTAAGGTATACTTGCCTGCAAAAGCAACCCTTTCCGCTTTGTTAAAAATAGATGTCTTTGTTTAGAGTGCAAGAGACACAAGTCTAATTTTACCACCCTCCCTAAATTAAAGACATTGCTTTCTAGTCTAATACCATCAAAATTGAAAACCCTAGTTTTCACGCTCCCTCTGAGAATATAATAGAAACCTTATCAAAAGAAAGGTATAGAATTAAATAATAGACACTAGTAAAGCTAGAAAAAAAAAGAATAATGGCTCTCGTTTTCTCCCGAGACATTTCAACATGTACCTAAAAATGTGCACTCTAAATGGCGGTTAGCATCTTCCCCACCTTTTACATAATTTCCATATGCTAAAATATCTCTATTAAGCATTAATTTTGTGGGAAATAGGATCTCTTTCAGACATAGAATTTTCTAAATCCGACATTCTCCCGTAAGGTTTATTAATTAACAGTAATCTTTTTCCATGCGAAGGTTGTTAGTTAAACTCCCCTCTTTTTGGGGATTACACGGGGTCTTTGTTTAGACCCCAAAAAGAGAAATGCCTCTGTCTTGATGGTTTTAACGGATGATGGGAAAAAGGCACTTTTTGAGTAAAATAATTCTTTTTCAAGCGAATTAAATGGTAATGAATAGTGGGGGGAGGGGGGTTTACGTATTGGAAAAAGAGTATATTTTGAAACAAAGTAAAGTATAAAGATTTTTTTTTGGGGGGGGGGGTATATCCTGAATTTGAATATATTGGAGGGGGAGGGCTACAAAAAATGATTTTCTTTGGAAAAACCGAAGAAAATTTACTAAACAGAACTCACATTATAAGTTTGTGTAGCTAAAACTTCTAAATCCACTGTATTGACTGTTCGCTCCATAATGTCTTGAAACGGAATGTTACTTTAAGTTCAAACCGTGATCATTATAAACAAAATCTCAAGGTGGAATTGTGATGTAAGAGAAACCTTACGTATATCTATTGACCTAGAAATAGGTGTGTACTCTTCTACAATTAGTAGAACAATAACATTGTCATGCTCGTATTCTGTGAACATGTTGTGACACTTCCGTCAGTATTCTATGCCCATATATGGACTTCCCTCCGGACCTTCTGGGCCCCTCCTACTACTGAGAACGAGGCTGATTGAGACGAAGAATAACCGCGTATGACTTGAAATGGAGGGATAATAGGAAAAAAGAACCGTAATGAACTTGGGAATGTGAGTATTAAATAAGTAGTGGTAATTCTGAGTTTGTTTAATTTATTTACCAGCGTCATTGCTGCCATTTTTTGTAACTAATCAAGTTAGTTTGTCATAAAGACATTCTATGGCCTCTAGGCATTTCTATTTCGTACTTGAGCAGAAGATTGCACCTCAAATTTCGTGGAAGATGTATTTTCTTGCATGAGACACCAAAATATGATGAAATGTCAAGTTTCAGAGTGTTCCACCCCTCGCAAGCTAGTGCAACTGGTATTTTTCGGATCAGCAAGGTCGATTTAGGGAAGGTGGGTAAACTAATTCTCGTACCTGCCCCATTCCGTCGTGGTATATTTTACGTTTTCAAGACCTGGCGCCCGGCCTATTAGCAGCATAATCCACATTTAAACGAAATGCGCTAAGGGTGTTTGGCTGTTTCCATCCCAAAAAATAAACTCCTTCTGGAAAATCCCCCCCCCCAAGGATTATTACTCCCAGAACCACTCCCCCGCAGAGAATCAACTGTAGAAAGTTCTCGCCGTAGAACACTCCTCCTGCAGACAGTTCTATTCCAGAAGATTCCCACCCCCAACATGTAGAACTTAGCAAACAAAGGGAAAGCAAAACAAATAAAAAGAATGAAGAAAACATTGGACTTTTTAATATTCTACTTACATTCCAGAACACAGTTAGAAAATATTATGTCAGATACCTGTTTGTACTTACTTTTATTTATTTTTATTCATTTTTTTTTACGTTTTGGGTGCCTGGAGGCTGAATTACCATAGCAGAATTAGATACAGGTACAGAAAATAATACGGTAGCTTATTTGAAAAAAAGAATTTAGTCCGTTTAAAATTTAGTTGGTTTTGTTTTCGATTTTGACTCCACGCTATTTAAATTAATAAAAAAAGTAGCAAAAAAGCCATTAAAAGGGAATCCAGACAGAAACCCGTCTGATGTATACTTAGTGGACGCATTCTCGATTGCAAGGTGTTAACTGATATCCTCTACTATAGATGTTAGTGCAAGACAAATATCAACAGGAAGTAATTAATCGTATTTCTTAGTCCCAGACTTTAGATTTATTCAATTCCATTATAGGACAACGCGTCAACAAGTGCAATAAATTGCAACAAATTTCATATTTTAAAATTAGATCCTTCAACCCTTATCTCATCCGGTTATGATAACTCAGCCCGCCAAAACACAAAAAAATTCTACACCTTATATTCTAGTTATATTCAGGGCTGTATGTAGAGCATAATGAAATTGTCCGGGTGACATAAATCCCCATCAAAAATCAAATAAAGACCAAACCAAGTATAAATCAATATCAAAAAGCAAATAAAGCCCAAAAACGAACACAAATCACTGTAAAAAGGCAAATAAAGTCCAAAAAGAACGTGAATCCCTGTCAAATCGTAAATATTGACCAAATCGAACATAAACACTATCAAAAAGCAAACAAAGACCAAACTGAACATAAACCACTGTCAAAAAACAAATTAAGCCCAAAAACGAACATAATTCACTATCAAAACTCAAATAAAGCCCAAAACGAATATAAATCAATATCAAAAAGTAAATAAAGCCCAAAACGAACATAAATTATTATCAAAAAGCAAATAAAGGCCAAAACAAACATAGATCACTATCAAAAAGCAAATAAAGCCCAAAATGAACATAAATTCCTATGAAAAAGCAAACAAAGCCCAAAACGAACATAAATCCCCATCAAACAGCAAATAAAGCCCAAAACGAATATAATTCACAATCAAAAAGCAAATAAAGCCCAAACAAACATAAACCACTGTCAAAAAGCAAATAAAACCCCCCTAAAAATATAAATCAATATCAAAAAGCAAATAAAACCCAAAAACTTACATAAAACTCTATCCAAAAGCAAATAAAGCCTAAAACGAACATAAATCACTATCAAAAAGCAAATAAAGCCTAAAATCAACATGAATCACTACAAAAAAAACGAACATAAATCACTATTAAAAAGCAAATAAAGACCAAACTGAACATAAATCACTATCAAAAAGCAAATAAAGCCCAGAACGAATATAAATCACTATCGAAAAGCAAATAAAGCCCAAAACGAAAATAAATCCCTATCAAAAAGCAAATAAGGACCAAACCAAACATAAAACAATATTAAAAAGCAAACAAGACCAAAAACAAACATAAATCACTATCAAAAAGTAAATAAAGCCCAAAAGGAAAATAAATTGCAATAAGCAAATAAAGCAAACAAAGCCCAAAACGAACATAATTCAAAAAGCAAATAAAGCCCAAAACAAACATAAATCACAATCAATAAGCAAATAAAGCCCGAAAACATACATAAATCTCTATCGAAAAGCAAATAAAGCTCAAAACGGACATAAATTATTATCAAAAAGCAAACAAAGCCCTAAATGAACATAAATCACTATCGAAAAGCAAATAAAGCCCAAAACGAACATAAATCACTATTAAAAAGCAAATAAAGCCCAAAATTAACATAAATCACTACCAAAAAGTAAAAAAAGCTCAAAAGGAACATAAATCACTATCCAAAAGCAAATAAAGACCAAACCGAACATAAATCACTATTGAAAAGCAAATAAAGCCCAAAACGAACAGAAATCACTATCAAAAAGAAAATAAAGCCCAAAACAAACATAAATCACTATCGAAAGGCAAATAAAGCCCAAAACGAAAATAAATCACTATCAAAAAGCAAATAAGACCAAAAACGAACATAAATCACTATCAAAAAGTAAATAAAGCCCACAACGAACATAAATTGCAATAAATATTTAATCAAACTGAAAACAATTGGAAACTATCGAAACACAGGAATAGAGCTACCGCTCTCAGTGCCTTCTAAGGACCAGAATATTATTTTTGCATTACTGATAGCAATTTTTATTTCGATCTGGGTGTATTTATTTCCCATTAAATCAGCAATTTTAAAAGAAAATCACCATAAAAATCACAAGACTAATGCAAAGAACTAATGAAATAGACATTGAAAGTTTTATATCTATTCATATTTACTCCTGAACGTTTGAAAAAATTTTGGATTTATTATGCTTATAAAAGAGAAAACGCCTAAAATATGTTTTTTCTTCAATAAAGTCCACATGAATTTATGTTTTTTGCTTTTGCATTTCTCCTTTCGCTGGTAGTTTCTGTTCGTTTTAAGTTTGACTTGTTTATTTGGGTAATTTCTGTTCGATTTAGGCTTCGTTTATTTTTTTATAGTGACTCATGCCCGTTTGACGCTTGAATTACTATTTGACTTTATTTCTGTTCGTCGCAGGCTTAATATAGCTCTTTATTTGTCTTTGAAAAATTTTCTATGTGGAAAAGATTATGCTAATTAATTTTTGTTCATTTTTTTACATTGTTCTTTTTTATTGGTATATTGATTCTTTGTTGGTAGCAGTAGTCGTAGTAATAGCCATTATAGTCGTAGTAGCCGTAAAAGTACCTGTCCTAGCAGTAGTAATGATATTAGTAGTGGTACTCTAGTATTCTTAGTCGTAGTCTTAACGGCAGTTTTAGTAGCAGTAATCGTAGCATTAAAAAGAAAAATTACTTTTTGTTAAGTAATTTACTATTATCCAATCCATCGATGATATGACCTCCCGCTGTTGCTGAGAAAAGGGGCGGAATTATGCAAGTTGCCGATTGTTTATACTTATGTAAACAATGTCGGAAAAAAATTATCAGGGTGAAATTTATCGCGATTGTTCAGGGCGATGTTGAATTAGGTCAAAAGACAATTGTAAAAAATCCGGTAGAATCTTTTTTTTGTAAAATAATATACTCGTATTGATATTTCAATCCAAAGCAAATTTGCAAGTAGTTCCAGTCTTAGTCACAAGTGAGTAGATTGTATCTATGGAATTCTGATGGCCCTATAGCAATTCCTATGTTATTTGCGTACGGCACGTTCCATGGTAGCTTTCCAAGGCATAGTCTACAGCCAGCGGTTATTTGGCAGTGTATAATGTTCTCAAACAGATTTTTTTTTCTGTTTTTGTTTTCAATTACACAATGAATGTAGGTCATGAGTTCACATACACATTCTTAAAACTACACGTGATTAAACACGTTATAAAACTATTTGCTATTTGCTTATGTCCTGTTGGTACCATTCTAAACGAGTGGGGATTCCCCTCCCGTTCCTAAACATTACAAAAAAGATAGCAGTATGAACGGGGGATTCCCCGCACAAATTTGTTTCAACTCCAAGTTTTTCAACCAGACTGGTTATTAGGAAAGGTTTTTTAGGGAAAGCTGTCAATCACCCATGTGTTATACAGAGTTCCATTTTTGAAGTCTGTGGAAACCGTTTGACATGTTCGGTGAGATTACGTTCCTTGGCGTTTGATAGACATTTGCAAAAAGAAAGGGGTAATTAGTGATTGGATAATTTTTTAACGTGAAATCTCTTAATAAAATATTTTTGGAACATGTACTTGACGATGGATAAAAGGGTTAAGGTGATTAATAATTACGAGCAAGGATCCCCCCCCCCCACTGACTCCTGGCAGTAGGCTACGCATATCAAATTGCTGTACTGTGGGTTAGGTAACATGATTAAACACGCTTTTACAATCGGAATTCATTGATTGACATTTACAAAAAAAGGGGTAATTAGTGATTGGATAATTTTTTAACGTGAAGGGTCAATTTTGGAGGGAAAACCAAAAATACTCAGAATCGAAAATAAACGGGATCTGCCTCAAGGGGAAGGCTCAGAGGCCCCTCCTTCCTCCATTTCTGAGGGCAGGGGAGAGGGGGAGTCAATTTTGGAGGGAAAACCAAAAATACTCAGAATCCAAAATAAATGGGATCTGCCTCAAGGGGAAGGCTCAGAGGCCCTTCGTTATCCCATTTCTGAGGGGCAAGGGAGGGGGGGTCAATTTTGGAGGGAAAACCAAAAATACTCAGAATCGAAAATAAATGGGATCTGCCTCAAGGGGAAGGCTCAGAGGCCCTTCGTTCCGCAATTTCTGAGGGCAAGGGAGGGGGGGGGAGGGTCAATCTTGGAGGGAAAACCAAAAATACTCAGAATCGAAAATAAATGGGATCTGCCTCAAGGGCAAGGTTCAGAGGCCCTTCGTTCCCCCATTTCTGAGGGTGGGGGAGGGGAGGTGGTTAATTTTGGAGGGAAAACCAAAAATACTCAGACTCGAAAATAAATGGGATCTACCGCAAGGGCAAGGCTCAGAGGCCCTGCGTTCCCCCAGTTCTGCGGGCAGGGGAGGGGGGGTCAATTTTGGAGGGAAAACCAAAAATACTCAGAATCGAAAATAAACGGGATCTGCCTCAAGGGAAAGGCTCAGAGGCCCTTCGTTCCCCCATTTCTGAGGGCAGGGGAGGGGGGGGGGTCAATTTTGGAGGGAAAACCAAAAATACTCAGAATCGAAAATAAATGGGATATGCCTGAAGGGGAAGGCTCAGAGGTCCTTCGTTCCCCTATTTCTGAGGGCTGGGGAGGGGGGGGGGGTCAATTTTGGAGGGAAAACCAAAAATACTCAGAATCGAAAATAAATGGGATCTACCTCAAGGGCAAGGCTCAGAGGCCCCTCCTTCCTCCATTTCTGAGGGCAGGGAAGGGGGGGGGGTCAATTTTGGAGGGAAAGCCAAAAATAATTAGAATCGAAAATAAATGGGATCGGCCTCAAAGGCAAGGCTCAGAGGCCCCTCCTTCCCCCTCAGAAAAAGTTTTAACAAGAAATGTCTGAAAATTATTTTTTGTTGGGGGGATGGAGCGATGACAGATTGGATGTGAAAAACCCAAATGAATTAGTTGAAAATAAAGTTTTAACAAGAAATGTCTGAAAAGTATTTTTTTTTGGGGGGGTGGGGGCAATGACAGAGTGGATGTCTTATACTAGTTATAGTGCTGTAATATGGCATTAATTGCTTTAGAAAACCCGAATGAATTAATTGAAAATAAAGTTTTAACAAGAAATGTCTGAAAAGTTTTTTTTTTGGAGGGGGGAGGGGGGGGGGTGAGGGCGATGACAGAGTGGGTGTTTTAGACTAGTTATAGTGCTGTGGTATGAATTGCTTGTGAAAAACCCAAATGAATTAGTTGAAAATAAGGTTTTAACAAGAAATGTCTGAAAAGTATTTTTTTTTGGGGGTGGGAGGGGATGACAGAGTGGATGTCTTACACTAATTATAGTGCTGTACTCTGGCATGAATTGCTTTTGAAAACCCGGATGAATTAGTTGAAATAAAGTTTTAACAAGAAATGTCTGAAAAGTATTTTTTTGGGGGGTGGGGGCGAAGACAGAGTGGATGTCTTAGACTAGCTATAGTGCTGTACTCTGGCATGAATTGCTTTCGAAAACCCGGATAAATTGGTTGAAATAAAGTTTTAACAAGAAATGTCTGAAAAGTTTTTTTTTTGGGGGGTGGAGGCAATGACAGAGGGGATGTCTTAGACTAGTTATAGTGCTGTACTGTGGTACGAATTGCTTGTGAAAAACCCAAATGAATTAGTTGAAAATAAAGTTTTAACAAGAAATGTCTGAAAAGTATTTTTCTGGGGGGGGTGGGGGCCATGCCAGAGTGGATGTCTTAGACTAGTTATAGTGCTGTACTCCGGCATGAATTGCTTTCGAAAACCCAAATGAATTAGTTGAAAATAAAGTTTTAACAAGAAATGTCTGAGAAGTTTGTTTTGGGGGGGAGTGGGAGGCAATGACAGAGTGGATGTCTTAGAATGGTTATAGTGCTGTACTCTGGCATGAAGTGCTTTTGAAAACCCAGATCAACTAGTTGAAATAAAGTTTTAAAAAGAAATGTCTGAAAAGTTTTTTTTTTTTTTGGGGGGGGGGGGGGTGGAGGCAAGGACAGAGGGGATATCTTAGACTAGTTATAGTGCTGTACTCTGGCATGAATTGCTTGAGAAAAACCCGGATGAATTAGTTGAAAATAAAGTTTTAACAAGAAAGGGCTGAAAAGTATTTTTTGGGGGATGGAGCAATGACAGAGTGGATGTCTTAGACTAGTTATAGTACTGTACTCTGGCATGAATTGCTTTCGAAAACCCGGATGAATTAGTTGAAAATAAAGTTTTAACAAGAAATGTCTGAAAAGTATTTTTTGGGGGGTGGGGCGAAGACAGAGTGGATGTCTTAGACTAGTTATAGTGCTGTATTATGGTATGAATTGCTTTCGAAAACCCGGATGAATTAGTTGAAAATAAAGTTTTAACAAGAAATGTCTGAAAATTATTTTTTTTGTTAAACATAATTCGCTGAAATAAAAGCGGAATTATTAAAATCAAAAATCAAGGTAAGTAAAAAATTTCTTTTTTTTTTTTTTTTTTTTTTGTAAAACACGATTGGCTGAAATAAAAGCGGAAATTTTAAAATAAAAAAAAATGAATGTTAGTAAATAATTAATTTTTTTTTTTTTTTTTTAAACCGAGCTATTTTAGAAAATAATTTCAAAGTATCAAGTCACATGATAGTTACGTTTTTGGATAGAATAATATCAAAGTACCCACTCACGTTATATTTACATTTATGTAAAAAATATTCTCGAAGTACCAAGTAACATGATAGTTAAGCAATTGTATAGAATGATTTTAAAGTACTATGTCACATGATAATTATGATTTTGTATAAAATTATTTGAAAATAACAAATCAAATGATAGTTACGCTTTTATAGTAAATAATTTCAAAGTACCTATTCAAATTATAGTTACGATATTGAAGAAAATTTTTTAAAAGTACCAATTCACATGATAGTAACGCTTTTATATAAAATAATTTCAAAGTATCAAGTCAAATGAGAGTTACGCTAATATAGAAAAAAATTTCAAAGTACCAAGTCACATTATAGTTACGATATTATAGAAAATAATTTCAAAATACCAAGTCACATAATAGTTACGCTTTTATATAAAATAATTTCAAAGTACCAAGTCAAATGATAGATAAGCTATCATATAAAATAATTTCAAAGTACCAAGTCACATTATTGTTACGCTATTTTAGAAAATAATTTTAAAGTACCAAGTCACATTATAGGTACACTATTATAGAAAATAATTTCAAAGTACAATGTCACATGATAGTTATGCTTTTGTAGACAATAATTTTAAAGTACCAAGTCCCATGATAGTTACAATTTTGTAGAAAATAATTTCAAACTACAAGTCACAGGATAGTTACGCTTTCTTTGAAAATAATTTCAAAGTACCAAGCCACATGACAGTTACGATTTTGTAGAAAATAATTTCAAAGTACCAAGTCACATGATAGCTATGCTTTTGTATAAAATAATTTCAAAGTACCATGTCACGTGATATTTACGCTCTTGTAGAAAATAATTTCAAAGTACAATGTCACATGATAGTTACGCTATTATAGAAAATAATTTAAAAGTACCATGTCTCATGATAGTTACACTATTGTAGAAAATAATTTCAAAGTACCAACTCATATGATAGTTACGCTATTTTAGAAAATAATTTCAAAGTACCAACTCACATAATAATTACGCTATTGTAGAAAATAATTTCAAAGTACCAAGTCACATGATAGTTTCTATATTAGAGGAAATAATTTCAAAGTACCAAGTCAAATTATAGTTAAGTTATTGCAGAAAATGATATCAAAGTACCAAGTCATATCATAGTTACGTTATTATAGGAAATAATTTCGAAGTACCATGTCACATGATACTTACGCTATTATAGAAAATAATTTCAAAGTACAACGTCACATGATAGTTACGCTAGTATAGAAAATAATTTCACAGTACCAAGTCACATGATAGTTACGTTATTCTAGAAAATAATTTCAAAGTACCAAGTCACATGATAGCTACGTTATTGTATAAAATAATTTCAAAGTATCAACTCACATGATAGTTACGTTATTATAGAAAGTAATTTCGAAGTATCAACTCACATGATAGTTACGCTATTATAGAAAATAATTTCAGAGTATTAAGTCACATGATAGTTACGCTACTGTAGAAAATAATTTCAAAGTACCAAGTCACATGATAGTTACTCTATTGTAGAAAATAATTTCAAAGTACCAAGTCACATGATAGTTACGTTATTGTAGAAAATAATTTCAAAGTACCAAGAAATTTAATTCAGGAAATTATGAAAAAATAAAATTTAGACGGGGTTACGTGCGCGCAAGTTATTATACGCTTACGCTATTATAGAAAATAATTTCAAAGTAAAAAGTCACATGATAGTTACATTATTATAGAAAATAATTTCAAAGTACCCGGTCACATGATAGTTACGTTATTATAGAAAATAATTTAAAAGTACCAGGTCACATGATTGTTAAGCTATTGTAGAAAATAATTTCAAAGTACCAAGTCGCATGATAGTTACGCTATTGTAGAAAATAATTTCAAAGTAGCAAGTCACATGATAGTTACACTTTTTTAGAAAATAATATCAAAGTATCAAGTCACATGATAGTTACGCTATTATAGAAAATAATTTCAAAGTACCAAGTCACATGATAGTTACAATATTTTAAAAAATAATTTCAAAGTACATAGAAAAATTATAATTAATATATTATAGACAAAATTTAAAAATTCAAAATAAACAGGATAGTTAATATTTTGTCGAAAATAATTTCAAAGTACCAAGTCACATAATAGTTACGCTACTATAGAAAATAATTTCAAAGTAACAAGTCAAATCATAGTTACGCTATTACATAAAATAATTTTAAAGTACCAAGTCACATGATAGTTTCGCTATTATAGAAAAGAATATCAAAGTACCTAGTCAAGTGATATTTAAACTGTTGTAGAAAATTGTTTCAAAGTACCCTGTTATATGATAGTTAAGCTCTTGTAGAAAATAATTTCAAAGTACCAAGTCACATGATAGTTACGCTATTGTAGAAAATAATATCAAAGTACCATGTCACATGATAATTACGCTTTTGTAGAAAATAATTTCAAAGTACCAAATCACATCATAGTTATGTTTTTATAGAAAATAAGTTAAAAGTTCCCAGTCACAGTATATTTTTGCTTTCGTTAATAACAATTTTAAAGTACAATGCTAAATTAATTTTATGCTATTGTATAAAATAATTTCAAAATACCAATTCATATGTTCTCTAAGCTTATTTGGAAAATAATATTAACGTATAAAGTCACATGATAGTTATTCTATTATAGAAAATAACTTCAAAGTACCAAGACACAGGATAGTTACACTATTATATAAAATAATTTCAAAGTACCAACTCACATGATAGTTACGCTATTGTAGAAAATAATTTTAAAGTACCAAGTCACAAGATAGGTAAGCTTTTTTATAAAATAAATTAAAAGTAACAACTCAAATGAGAGTTGCACTATTAAAGAAAATAATTTCAAAGTACCAAGTCACAGGATAGTTACGCTATTATAAAAAATGATTTCAAAGTACCAAGTAACATGATAGTTACGCTTTTATATAAAATATTTTCAAAGTACCAAGTCAAATGATAGTTACACTATTGTATAAATTCATTTCAAAGCACCAAATAAAATGATAGTTACTCTATTGCAGAAAATATTTTCTAAGTACCAAGTCACATGATAGTTACACTTTTGTAGAAAATAATTTCAAAGTACCAGGTCACATGATAGTTACTCTATTATAGAAAATAATTTCAAAGTACCAAGTCAGAGGATAGTTACGATTTTACAGAAAATAATTTCAAAGTACCAAGTCACATGATAGTTACGCTATTGTATAAAAGAATTTAAAATTACCAATTCAAATAATATTTACACTATTACAGAAAATAATTTCAAATTACCAAGTCACATGATATTTACGCTATTGTAGAAAATAATTTCAAAATACCAAGTCACATGATAGTTACGCTATTATAGAAAATAAAAAAAATTTAGACGGGGTTACGTGCGCCCACGTAACCCCGTCTAATTTTTTTTTTCATAATTTCCTGAATTAAATTTCTTGGTACTTTGAAATTATTTTCTACAATAGCGTAACTATCATGTGACTTGGTACTTTGAAATTATTTTCTACAAAAGCGTAACTATGGATGTGACTTGATAATTTGAAATTATTTTATATAATAGCGTAACTATCATGTGACTTGGTACTTTGAATTTATTTTCTACAAAAGCCTAACTATCATGTGATTTGGTATTTTGAAATTATTTTCTAAAATAGTGTAACTATCATGTGAGTTGGTACTTTGAAATTATTTTCTATAATAGCGTAACTATCATGTGACATGGTACTTTGAAATTATTTTCTATAATAGCGTAACTATCATGTGACTTGGTACTTTGAAATTATTTTCTACAATAGCGTAACTATCATGTGACTTGGTACTTTGAAATAATTTTCTATAATAGCATAACTATCATGTGACTTGGTACTTTGAAATTATTTTCTATAATAACGTAACTATAATGTGATTTGGTACTTTGAAATTATTTTCTACAAAAGCGTAACTATCATGTTACTTGGTACTTCGAAATTATTTTCTATAATAGCATAAATATCATTTGAAGTTGTTTATTGAAAATCTCGATTGCGAGATTGTACCTAATTTTTTAATTTATGTTTTGATATTATCTTCTATCATATCATAACAATGATGAGTCTTGGTGCTTCGATATTTTTTAATAAAAGAGCGTCAATCTTAAGTAATTTGGTCCTTTTTGAAATTATTTTAGACGATTGCGTAACTATCATGTGACTTGGTACTATGAAATTATTTTCTATAATAGCTTAACTATCATGTGACTTGGTACTTTGAAATTATTTTTTATAATAGCTTAACTATCCTGTGACTTGGTACATTGAAATTATTTTCTTTAATAGTGTAACTATCATGTTCGTTGGTAATTTGAAATAATTTTCTAAAAAAGCGTAATTATCATTTGACTATGTAGTTTGAAATTATTTTCTAAAATAGTGTAACTATCATGTGAGTTGGTACTTTGAAATTATTTTCTATAATAGTGTAACTATCCTGTGTCTTGGTACTTTGAATTTATTTTCTATAATAGCTTAACTATCATGCGACTTGGTACTCTGAAATTATTTTCTATAATAGCGTAACTATCATGTGACTTGGTACTTTTAAATTATTTTCTACAAAAGCGTAACTATCATGTGACTTGGTACTTTGAAATTATTTTCTACAATAGCGTAACTATCATGTGACTTGGTACTTTGAAATTATTTTCTATAATATCGTAACTATCATGTGAGTTGGTACTTTGAAATTATTTTCTACAATAGCGTAACTATCATGTGACATGGTACTTTGAAATTATTTTCTACAATAGCGTAACTATCATATGACTTGGTACTTTGAAATTATTTTCTACAATAGCGTAACTATCATGTGACTTGGTACTTTGAAATTATTTTCTACAATAGCGTAATTATCATGTGACTTGGTACATTGAAACTATTTTCTATAATAGCGTAACTATCATGTGACTTGGTACTTTGAAATTATTTTCTATAATATCGTAACTATCATGTGACTTGGTACTTTGAAATTATTTTCCACATAAGCGTAACTATCATGTGACTTGGTACTTTGAAATTATTTTCTATAAAAGAGTAACTATCATGTGACTTGGTACTTTGAAATTATTTTCTAAAATAGCGTAACTATCATGTGCCTTGGTACTTTGAAATTATTTTCTATAAGATCGTAATTATCATGTGACTTGGTACTTTGAAATTATTTTCTATAATAGCGTAACTATCATGTGACATGGTACTTTGAAATTATTTTCTACAAAAGTGTAACTATCATGTGACTTGGTAATTTGAAATTATTTTATATAATAGCGTAAGTATAATGTGACTTGGTAATTTGATATTATTTTATACAAAATCGTAACTTTCATTTGAATTTGTACTTTTAAATTATATTCTATTATATATTAACTATCATTTGACTTTGAGTTTGATATTATTTTATATAGAAGTTAAACGATAAATCGCCTATTTACATTGTATTCTTGGACTGCAATAGCGACTCTTCACTCTGTCTAGGTTAATTGTATTTATTTAAAACATGAGTGTAAATAACATTTTACAGGGCACTTTGTAATTATTTTCAGCAGTATCGTAACTAACCTGTGAGTAGTCTCATGGTAATTATTTTCATCATTTGCATATATATAATTTGTGATGTAACTTTGACATTAAATACTACACAAGCGAAACACAAATTTGTATTGGTCAAATGTACTACGATTATCTACAGAACAAAATGACAAGTGACTCGGTAATTTGAAATTATTTTCTATAATAGCATAACTATCATGTGACTTGGTGCTTTGAAATTATTTTCGACAATAACGTAACTATAAAATGACTTGGTACTTTGAAATTATTTTCTACAAAAGCGTAACTATCATGTGACATGGTACTTTGAAATTATTTTCTACAATAGCGTAACTATCATGTGACTTGGTACTTTGAAATTATTTTCTACAATAGCGTAACTATCATGTGACTTTGTACTTTGAAATTATTTTCTACAATAGCGTAACTATCATTTTACTTGGTACTTTGAAATTATTTTCTATAATAGCGTAACTATCATGTGACTTGGTACTTTGAAATTATTTTCTACAATATCGTAACTATCATGTGACTTGGTAGTTTGAAATTATTTTCTACAATAGTGTAACTATAATGTGACTTGGTACTTTGAAATTCTTTTCTACAATAGCGTAACTATACTGTGACTTGGTACTTTGAAATTATTTTCTACAAAAGCGTAACTATCATGTGACTTGGTACTTTGAAATAATTTTCTAAAATAGCGTAACTATGGATGTGACTTGGTACTTTGAAATTATTTTCTATAATAGCGTAACTATCATGTGACTTGGTACTTTGAAATTATTTTCTAAAAAAGCGTAACTATCATATGAGTTGGTATTTTGAAATTATTTTCTACAATAGTGTAAATAACAAGTGACTTGGTACTTTGAAATTACTTTTTATTAAAACGTAACTATCATGTGACTTGGTACTTTGAAATTATTCTATACAATAGCGTTACTATCATGTGACTTGGTACTTTGAAATTATTTTCTACAATAGCCTAACTATCATGTGACTTGGTACTTTGAAATAATTTTCTATAATAGCATAACTATCATGTGACTTGGTACTTTGAAATTATTTTCTATAATAACGTAACTATAATGTGATTTGGTACTTTGAAATTATTTTCTACAAAAGCTTAACTATCATGTTATTTGGTACTTCGAAATTATTTTCTACAATAACGTAACTATAATGTGACTTGGTACTTTGAAATTATTTCTACAAAAGCGTAACTATCATGTGACATGGTACTTTGAAATTATTTTCTATAATAGTGTAACTATCATGTGACTTGGTACTTTGAAATTATTTTCTACAAAAGCGTAACAATCATGTGACTTGGTACTTTGAAATTATTTTCTATAATAGCGTAAGTATCATGTGACTTGGTACTTTGAAATTATTTTCTACAATAGCGTAACTATAATGTGACTTGGTACTTTGAAATTATTTTCTACAATAGCTCGTGTTTAACAAAAAAAAAACAACAAAGGAATTATTTACTGACCTTTAGTTGTTAAGATTTTAAAAGTTCCGCTTTTATTTCAGCCAATCGTGTTTAACAAAAAAAAACAAAAAAAAACAAAGTAATTATTTACTTAAATTTATTTTTTATTTTAAGACTTACGATTTTTTTCAAGCAATTTATGTTTAACAAAAAAAAAAAAAACTTTTCAGACATTTATTTTTAAAACTTTATTTTCAACTAATTAATCCGGTTTTTCGAAAGCAATTCGTGCCAGATTACAGCACTATAACTAGTCTAAGGCATCCACTCAGTCATCGCCCCACATCCCAAAAAAAACATTTCAGACATTTATTGTTAAAAATTTATTTTAAACTAATTATTCCGGGTTTCCAAAAGCAAGTACTGCCAGAGTACAGCCCGATAACTATTCTAAGACGTCAACTCAGTCATCGCTCCAACCCCCAAAAAATACTTTTCAGCCATTTCTTGTTAAAACTTTATTTGCAACAAATTCATCCGGGTTTTTCTCAAGCAATTCATGCAAGATTACAGCACTATAACTAGTCTAAGACATCCCCTCTGTCATTGCCTCCACCCCCCCCCCAAAAATACTTTTCAGACATTTCTTGTTAAAACTTTATTTTCAACTAATTCATCCGGGTCTTCGAAAGTAATTCATGCCAGAGTACAGCACTATAACCAGTCTAAGACATCCACTCTGTCATTGCCTCCCACCCCCCAAAAAATACTTTTCAGACATTTCTTGTTAAAACTTTATTTTCAACTAATTCATCCGGGTTTTCGAAAGCAATTCATGCCAGAGTACAGCACTATAACTAGTCTAAAACACCCACTCTGTCATCGCCCTCACCCCCCCCCAAAAAAAAAACTTTTCAGACATTTCTTGTTAAAAATTTATTTTCAACTAATTCATTCGGGTTTTCGAAAGCAATTCATGCCAGATTACAGCACTATAACTAGTTTAAGACATCCACTCTGTCATGGCCCCCACCCCCCCAAAAAAATTACTGTTCAGACATTTCTTGTTAAAACTTTATTTTCAACTAATTCATTTGGGTTTTTCACAAGCAATTAGTACCACAGTACAGCACTATAACTAGTCTAAGACATCCCCTCTGTCATTGCCTCCACCCCCCCCCCCCCCAAAAAAAAAAATTTTTTCAGACATTTCTTGTTAAAACTTTATTTCAACTAATTCATCCGGGTTTTCAAAAGTAATTCATGCCAGAGTACAGCACCATAGCTAGTCTAAGACATCCACTCTGTCATCGCCCCCACCCCCCAAAAAAATACTTTTCAGACATTTCTTGTTAGAACTTTATTTCAACTAATTCATCCGGTTTTTCGAAAGCAATTCATGCCAGAGTACATCACTATAACTAGTCTAAGACATCCACTCTGTCATCGCCTCCCACCCCCCAAAAAAATAATTTTCAGACATTTCTTGTTAAAACTTTATTTTCAACTAATTCATTTGGGTTTTTCACAAGCAATTCGTACCACAGCACTATAACTAGTCTAAAACACCCACTCTGTCATCGCCCTCACCCCCACCCCCCCAAAAAAAAAAACTTTTCAGACATTTCTTGTTAAAACTTTATTTTCAACTAATTCATCCGGGTTTTCGAAAGCAATTCATGCCAGAGTACAGCACTATAACTAGTCTAAGACGTCCACTCTGTCATCGCCCCCCCCCCCCCAAAAAAAAAACTTTTCAGAAATTTCTTGTTAAAACTTTATTTTCAAATAATTCATTTGGGTTTTTCACAAGCAATTCGTACCACAGTACAGCACTATCACTAGTCTGAGACATCCAATCTGTCATCGCTCCATCCCCCAAATAAAAAAAATACTTTTCAGACATTTCTTGTTAAAACTTTTTCTGAGGGGGAAGGAGGGGCCTCTGAGCCTTGCCTTTGAGGCAGATCCCGTTTATTTTCGATCCTGAGTATTTTTGGCTTTCCCTCCATAATTGACCCCCCCCCTCCCCTGCCCTCAGAATGAGCGGAAGGAGGGGCCTCTGAGCCTTGCCCTTGAGGTAGATCCCATTTATTTTCGATTCTGAGTATTTTTGGTTTTCCCTCCAAAATTGACCCCCCCACCCGTGCCCTCAGAACGAAGGGCCACTGAGCCTTCCCCGTGAGGCAGAGCCCATTTATTTTCGTTTCTGAGAATTTTTGGTTTTCCCTCCAAAATTAACCCCACCTCCCCTGACCACATAAATGGGTGAACGAAGGGCCTCTGAGCCTTCCCCGTGAGTCAGATCCCTTTTATTTTCGATTCTGAGTATTTTTGGTTTTCCCTCCAAAATTGACCCCCCCCTCCCTTGCCCTCAGAACGAAGGGCCTCTGAGCCTTCCCCTTGAGGCAGATCCCATTTATTTTCGATTCTGAGTATTTTTGGTTTTCCCTCCAAAATTGACCCCCCCCTCCCATGCCGCTCAGAAATGGGGGAACGAAGGGCCTCTGAGCCTTCCCCTTGAGGCAGATCCCATTTATTTTCGATTGTGAGTATTTTTGGTTTTGCCGCCAAAATTGACTCCCGCTCGCCCCTGCCCTCAGACATGGAGGAAGGAGGGGCCTCCGAGCCTTCCCCTTGAGGCAGATCCCGTTTATTTTCGATTCTGAGTATTTTTGGGTTTCCCTCCAAAATTGACCCTTCACGTTAAAAAATTATCCAATCACTAATTACCCCTTTTTTGCAAATGTCAATCAATGAATTCCGATTGTAAAAGCGTGTTAAATCATGTTACCTAACCCACAGTACAGCAATTTGATATGCGTAGCCTACTGCCAGGAGCCAGTGGGGGGGATCCTTGCTCGTAATTATTAATCACCTTAACCCTTTTATCAATCGTCAAGTACATGTTCCAAAAATATTTTATTCAGAAATTTCACGTTAAAAAATTATCCAATCACTAATTACCCCTTTCTTTTTGCAAATGTCTATCAAACGCCAAGGAACGTAATCTCACCGAACATGTCAAACTGTTTCCATAGACTTCAAAAATGGAACTGTGGATAATACATGGGTGATTGACAGCTTTCCCTAAAAAACCTTTCCTAATAACCAGTCTGGTTGAAAAACTTGGAGTTGAAACAAATTTGTGCGGGGAATCCCCCGTTCATACTGCTATCTTTTTTGTAATGCTTAGGAACAGGCGGGGAATCCCCACTCGTTTGCAATGGTACCAACAGGACATAAGCAAATAGCGCGTAGTTTTATAACGTGTTTAATCACGTGTAGTTTTAAGAATGTGTATGTGAACTCATGACCTACATTCATTGTGTAATTGACAACAAAAACAGAAAAAAAAAATGTTTGAGGACATTATACACTGCCAAATAGCCGCTGGCTGTAGACTATGCCTTGGAAAGCTACCATGGAACGTGCCGTACGCAAATAACATAGGAATTGCTATAGGGCCATCAGAATTCAATAGATACTATCTACTCAAGTGGCCGCAGACACATGTAGTTGTTGCAATCGTTGTTGCAACACGGTAGTAGTAGTTGCAGTAGTATTAGTTATAGTTTTTGTAGCAGTAGTAGTAGTAGAAGTAGTACCAGTAGTTCTTGATTTTGTTATTGTAGAAGTAGTAGAAGTAACAGTAGCGTTAGTAGTAGAAGTAGCTGTAGAAGTAGTAGATGATTTAAGGGTTTCAACTTAATACCATCAGTAGTTCCTAATATATTGCTGATACTCTCTTTTGACAGCCTGAATGCGTAGAACTGTGATTTAGTTTCACATTCCCATCACTTTTCCCTGGAGGATCTTGTAGAATTCCCTCTGGAGTAGCTTGCCGAATCTTGCAAAATACAGGGGCAATTGAATTGAAAGTTAGTTGAGATGGCAAGTAATTATTGCAGTTACCAAACTTATGTGCAAACTAACCTAAATAATAGAACACAGATAAACCATAGGAATATGATTATATCAGTGAGTAATTATGCAGATCATGCCCGTCAGCTTGGCTTAAGAATAAAAATTGTATAGAAAAACTGCACCGTCCAGATAAAAACAGCAAAGTTAGCTTAGTACCACCTCTTGCAGTAGATATCCTCATAGGAGGGGACATTGGAGGTATCGGGAATATCCTATCCCTACAAGTGACTTCTATAACGGCGGGGATTGTGAAATTGGTTTGGCCAACTTCTGTGAAAAATGCAATGCATGAATGATTTTTTGGCAAACTTTTTGAAAAATAACCAACTTCATGATATTGATACTAAAGATAAGGCACTGAATGCGCCAGAAAAAATTAAAGATGAATTCCAGTGGAATATGAAAAGCATAATGCGGGAATTCTATTTCCGTTTGGCAATGTGTTATTTAATTCTTCGTTAAAAAATAAATAAATCTAAGAGAGAAAAAAGAAATGCAAAGAAGAGCCATAATTTGCTGATTCAGTCTGTGATGGCGGAGAGAGTAAGATTTTGGGAGAATTACAAAACTGCAAAAAAAGAGCTTGGAGAGAATTAACAGATCTTGGATCCATTGTAGAAAACGAGAAATGATCAAAAAATAATTGATTGAACTACAACGGGTTTTAGAAAAGTTGGAAGCTTTTGAATTTCAGGTTTAATTGGAAAGGCTTGACAATGAATCCGAGATTGGTCTTTTCAACTCTAATGGTCTTTGGCCTATTTTGAGGTGGAGGAAACCCTTGAGAGGATCCCCTTCAAGAAGTCACATATGATAACCAGTTCCCTGAACTTGCAACAGTTGGGCTAATTATGATCCCTGTGTCGAGGCACTGCCTTTCCAAACTAGGGCCACTGGGAGATACATTCTCATACTACCAGTTACTGCATATCCCCTCCCAATCTTTACCCTAAAATCCCATTTCCTATTAATCAATAATTTGATAATTTCTTAAACGACACTACATTTCCATTTACAGAATTTAAGAGAGAAAAAACAGGTATAAATTAAATAAAACAATGGAAAAAAAGAAACAACAAACTTTAAATAATAAAATTCGAATATTCCAACTCCACGTCCAGGAGCCTTTATCAACGGGGGATAAAAATTAAAGTTAAATTCTATGTTGCGTTCAATTTAACTTTTTTTCCCGTTGAAAAAGGAGTTGAAATATTTGGAACTTTATTATTTAAAGTTTGTTGTTGTTTTTTGTTCCCCTCCTATTCCTACCCTGAATTGGAATTGAAACTTATTTTCTCCTAACCATTCTCTATGAGTCATATATCTAATTGTAATATTCAATTATCTTCGAAGCTCGTTCTTCATCCGATTATTCCATGAGATGGAACTCAAAAAGAGTTTATTATATTTCACTTGGATTTTTACCCCATTTTCCTGAACCCCATTCAGAACTGCGAACCTTTACATCTTGTGCCAAAAGAAATTTCAAATATTGCCAAAGGGCAATTCGTCTTCGAGTTGAGATAAGGAAATTTTTTCATCGTTGGAGGTTATGAGGCTGGTTTAGCCGATCCCTCCTGACTTCTGGCATCGTCGCAAGTAGAAAGGCCCCTATTGATACGAGGGGACTCCTAATATGGGCATAGAGTCCCTAGGGGAGATGGATTTCGAAGAAATTGATTGCGTAATCAAAGTGTGTCAATGACCTCTTTTTTCCAAGGTCGATTTGTTTGTTGTTTCTAGGTGTAATAACTCCGGGACGAAGGTTGCACATGCGCATTGAATTCTAACGGGAACAATGTTATTGATCTAGGACTCGAGGGGGAAGTGAATTTCCGAGAACTTGATTGCGTAATCGATTGAAAATTTGGAATACCTGTGCTGTCCACCTCACGTCCCCTTTCGTGAATCATTAATTCCCCTTAGAAACAATAAATTAATTCCCCTTTCTTGACAGATCAATCAACCAATGACATCATCTGTCAGACATTAAAAATTTTCGCCTAGAAACGATTCTCCAGGAATATATCCGAGTCATTAATGTCTTTGCCTCGGAAACAATTCTACTGGTCGAACTCCAAAAGATATTAATAAACATTGCCATTGAAACAATTCTCCAAGAAACATCTTAGCGATGAATAGATTAACATGGGAATCAGGTTTCTTAGTAATTTCAAATGTGACAGCGCAGAGATGCCAAAACAAAAGGAACACGCTGAAATTACGATTAGGGGTTATTTGGGCGAAACCATTTTAGACATTTTAGGGAATTATTTCGGCGAGAACAGTTAGAGACATTTTAAAAGATGATGTTAAAAGATGATTTTAGAAGAGGATTTGAGGGTGAAACTCTGTGATCGTTATACTACACAAGTTCCATTTGAACAGTGTTGTGAGATCCTCTACCCCAACACCAAAGGGTCCTCATACCCCACCCCTACCCCGAAGGAAGCCTCCGGTCCTCAAAGGTCCCCCAGGGCTCCCAAAGGGCCCCCGGATCCCCAAAAGCCCTCCCCGGGCCCCCAAAAGCCCTCCCCCGGTCCCCAAAGGTCCACCGGGCTCCCCAAGGACCACCCGGCCCTCAAGGACCCCCAAGACCCCCAAAGGCCCTCCCCGGGCCCCCAAAGAGTCTCCTCCCCATTTTATTAATACTTTTTTGTGCACTTTATTATATCTTTTCAGAACAAGTTCCTTTCATAATGTCATTCCTTAACCCTTTTTTACAAGTTGAAGTACCAATCCTTTCACCACAACTTTACTTTATAGCTTTTTGGATACTCCAACATCAAGAAATAATTTTCAAAAGGTGTTTAAGAGCAACTCCTTGTCATTATGTCAAGGCCAAGGAAATTGTTCAACTTAAAGCATAAATCCTTTTTTCCCGACAATTTACGTTACAGTTTAATCGTATACTTCAACACAAGGCAAAAACAAAAAAAGTGCATATAAGAGTAATTTATTTACGTTATGTACCGCCTAAATCCTTTTTCCAACTTGAAGTACCCTTACTTTTCACCCACAACTTTTCTTTACAGCTTTTTTGATACCCCAACACCAAGAAATACCTTTCAAAAGCACTCAGAGCAAGTTCCTTTCTTAATGTCCCTTCTAAACCCATTTTCCAACTTGAAGCATCCTTCCTTTTCACCCACAACTTTACTTTACAGTTTTTTGGATATCTCAACACCAAGAAATACCTTTCAAAAGGCATTTCCGAGCAACTTCTTTACGCAAAGTCCCTTCTAAACCCATTTTCCAACTTGAAGTACCCATCCTTTTCACCCACAACTTTACTTTACAGCTTTTGGATACCTCAACACCAAGAAATACTTTTCAAAAGACATTTCAGAGCAAGTTCTTTACGTAATGTCCCTTCTAAACCCATTTTCCAACTTGAAGCATCCATTCTTTTCACCCACAACTTTACTTTACAGCTTTTTGGATACCCCAAAACCAAGAAATACCTTTCAAAAAGCATTTCAGAGCAAGTTCCTTTCTTAATGTCCCTTCTAAGCCCATTTTCCAACTTGAAGTACCCATCCTTTTCACCCACAACTTTACTTTACAGTTTTTGGATACCTCAACACAAAGAAATACTTTTCAAAAGACATTTCAGAACAACTTCTTTTCTTAATGTACCTCCTAAACCCATTTTCCAACTTGAAGAACCCATCCTTTTCACCCACAACTTTACTTTACAGCTTTTTGGATACCTCAACACCAAGAAATACCTTTCAAAAGGCATTTCAGAGCAAGTTCCTTTCTTAATGTCCCTTCTAAAACCATTTTACAAGTTGAAGCATCCATCCTTTTCACCCACAACTATACTTTTCAGCTTTTTGGATACCTCAACACCAAGAAATACCTTTCAAAAAGCATTTCAGAGCAACTTCTTTTCTTAATGTCCTTTCTAAACCCATTTTCAAACTTGAAGCAACCTTCCTTTTCACCCACAACTTTACTTTACAGTTTTTTGGATACCTCAACACCAAGAAATACTTTTCAAAAGACATTTCAGAGCAAGTTATTTACGTAATGTCCCTCCTAAACCCAATTTTCCAAATAGAATTACCCATCCTTTTCACCCACAACTTTACTTTACAGCTTTTTGGATACCTCAACACCAAGAAATACCTTTCAAAAAGCATTTCAGAGCAACTTCTTTTCTTAATGTCCCTTCTAAACCCATTTTCCAACTTGAAGCATCCATTCTTTTCACCCACAACTATACTTTACAGCTTTTTGGATACCTCAACACCAAGAAATACCTTTCAAAAAGCATTTCAGAGCAAGTTCCTTTCTTAATGTCCCTTCTAAGCCCATTTTCCAACTTGAAGTACCCATCCTTTTCACCCACAACTTTACTTTACAGCTTTTTAGATAGCTCAACACCAAGAAATACCTTTCAAAAGGCATTTCAAAGTAAGTTCCTTTCTTAAAGTCCGTTCTAAACCCATTTTCCAACTTGAAGTACCCATCCTTTTCACCCACAACTTTACTTTACAGCTTTTGGATACCTCAACACCAAGAAATACTTGTCAAAAGACATTTCCGAGCAAGTTCCTTTCTTAATGTCCCTTCTAAACCCATTTTACAAGTTGAAGCATCCTTCCTTTTCACCCACAACTTTACTTTACAGCTTTTTTGGATACCCCAACACCAAAAAATACCTTTCAAAAGACATTTCAGAGCAACATCTTATCTTAATGTCCCTTCTAAACCATTTTCCAACTTGAAGTACCCATCCTTTTCACCCACAAATTTACTTTACAGCTTTTTGAGTAACACCAAGCAATACTTTTCAAAAGACATTTCAGAGCAATTTCCTTTCTTAATGTCCCTTCTAAAACCATTTTACAAGTTGAAGCATCTATCCTTTTCACCCACAACTTTACTTAACAGCTTTTTGGATACCTCAACACCAAAAAATACTTTTCAAAAGGCATTTCAGAGCAAGTTCCTTTCTTAATGTCCATTCCGAACCCATTTTCCAACTTGAAGCATCCATCCTTTTCACCCAAAACTTTACTTTACAACTTTTTGGATACCTTAACACCAAGCAATACTTTTCAAAAGGCATTTCAGAGCAAGTTCCTTTCTTAATGTCCCTCCTAAACCAATTTTACAAGTTGAAGCATCCATCCTTTTCACTCACAACTTTACTTTACAGCTTTTTAGATGCCTCAACACCAAGAAATAGCATTCAAAAGGCATTTCAGAGCAACTTCCTTTCTTAATGCTCCGTCTAACCACATTTTCAACTGAAAGTACCCATCCCTTTCAGCCAGAGCTTTACTTTACAGCTTTTTGGATACCTCGACACCAAGCAATACTTTTCAAATACATTTCAGAGAAATTTCATTTCTCTAAAGTCCCTCCTAGACCCATTTTACAAGTTGAAGCATCCTTCCTTTTCACCCACAACTTTACTTTACAGCTTTTTGGTTCTTTTGAATGCGCCAATACCATGCAATACTTTTCAAGGACATTTCAGAACAAGTTCTTTTCATAATGTCCATCCTAAACCCATTTTACAAATTGAAGTACCCATCCTTTTCACCCACAACTTTACTTTACAGCTTTTTGAATGCTCCAACATCAAGCAATACTTTTCAAACACATTTCAGAAGAAGTTCTTTTCTTAGTGAACGTCCTAAACCCATTTTACAAATTGAAGTACCCATCCTTTTCACCCAAAACTTTACTTTACAGCTTTTTGAATGCTCCAACGCCAAGCAATACTTTTCAAAGGGCATTTCAGAACAAGTTCTATTCTTAATGTCCTTCCTAAACCCATTTTACAAGTTGAAGTACCCATCCTTTACAGCCAACACCAAGCAATACTTTTCAAAAGGCATTTCACAACAAGTTCCTTGCTTAATCTCCCTCATAAACCCATTTTACAAGTTGAAGTACTCATCATTTTCACCCACAACTTTACTTTACAAATCTTTTTTCTTAGATTCCCTCCTAAACCCATTTTAAAAGTTGTAGTACTCATTTTTTACACCTACAACTTTACTTTAAAGTTTTTTGAATGCTCCAAAACCGAGCAATACTTTTCGAAGGACAATTAAAGTAGCCATCCTTTTCACCCACAACTTTACTATAATGCTTTTTTGAATGCTCCAACACCACGCAATACTTTTCAAAGGGCATTTCAGAACAAGTTCTTTTCATAATGTCCATCCTAAACCCATTTTACAAGTTGAAGTACCCATCCTTTACAGCCAACACCAAGCAATACTTTTCAAAAGCCATTTCACAAGTTACTTTCTTAATGTCCCTCATAAACCCATTTTACAAGTTGAAGTACTCATCCTTTTCACCATAACTTTACTTTACAAATTTTTTTCTTAGAGTCCCTCCTAAACCCATTTTAAAAGTTGTAGTACCCAATTTTTACACCTACACCTTTACTTTAAAGTTTTTTGAATGATCCAAAACCAAGCTATACTTTTCGAAATACATTTAAAGTAGCCATCCCTTCCACCAACAACTTTACTATACTGCTTTTTTTAATGCTCCAACACCAAGCAATACTTTTCAAAGGGCATTTCAGAACCAGTTCTTTTCATAATGTCCATCCTAAACCCATTTTACAAATTGAAGTACCCATGCTTTACACCCAAAACTTTACTTTAACGCTTTTTGAATGATCCAACACCAAGCAATACTTTTCAAAAGAACATTTGAAGTAGCCATCCTTTTCACCCACAATTTTACTGTACTGCTTTTTTGAATGCTCCAACACCAAGCAATACTTTTCAAAGGCATTTCAGAACCAGTTCTTTTCTTTATGTCCCTCCTAAACCCATTTTACAAATTTAAGTACCCATCCTTTTTACACACATCTTTACTTTACAGCTTTTTGAATGCGCCAACACCAAGCAATACTTTTCAAAGGCCATTTCAGAACCAGTTCTTTTCATAATGTCCATTTTAAACCCATTTTACAAGTTGAAGTACCCATCCTTTACACCCACAACTTTACTTTACAGCTTTTTGAATGCTCCAACACCAAGCAACACTTTTCAAAGGGGATTTCAGAACAAGTTCTTTTCATAATGTCCTTCCTAAACCCATTTTACAATTTGATGTTCCCGTCCTTTTCATCCACAACTTTACTTTACAGCTTTTTGAATGCCCGACACCAAGCAATACTTTTCAAAAGACATTTCAGAACAAGTTATTTTCTTAATGTCCCTCATAAACCCATTTTACAAATTGAAGTACCCATCCTTTTCACCCACAACTTTACTTTACAGCTTTTTGAATGCACAACACCAAGCAATACTTTTCAAAAGGTATTTCAGAACAAGTTCTTTTCTTAGTGACCGTACTAAACCCATTTTACAAATTGAAGTACCCATCCTTTTCACCCACAACTTTACTTTACAGCTTTTTGAAAGCACAACACCAAGCAATACTTTTCAAAAGGCATTTCAAAACAATTTTTTTTCTTAAGCTTTTTATTTTCTCTGGTAAAATTAGAAATGAATTGTTTTCTTTGGTAAAATTCAGAAGAGATCTAGAACTTTTCTATCTTCTATGAAAAATTGAGCCTGCTAATAGTATGTTTATCTCTAAAAATTCCTGTTCTTACATTTCTGACCTTTTTAATAGATATTCTGAACGTTTGACGTTCTAGCATACCCTAAAAATAATGAACACTTAACAAAATAACGTATAAGATATCTTTAATGAAATAATGACACGTAGAATATTAATATAAAAATACGTTAAATACATTATTATACATTATTAGTACACTTACGCTTCACTTTCCGTCAATTCATCTTTATATTCATTGATGATATTGTCTGCTAATGTCCTTTTTATTCTGCCTGCGATTTCACTGTCTATTGTCACAATATTTTTACATAGATAGCAGTTTTGACACATTGACAAGATATGATTTATGATGTTGGTGCAGCTGTTTGCATGCCTTCTTTTTCCCTTTGCTTTCATTCGAATGCTAACACCGGAAAGAGAGCGATAAGATCTATCAAAGGCTAACATGCTACCAGAACCATTAGCTAGAAGTTGTCCCTCTTCATCAACTATTATTTTTACGTTGGCATTCTCTTTGAGTACTAATTTCTCTGGTAATATTACTCTCGCATATCCACCGTTTCCATGATGGAAATTCTTGGGTACTCCAAAGGAATCTAACTTCTCGCTGTCCTGACAATTCATGCATACATTTCAAATAGTGTTACCACTTGCACTCGTCTCATAGTTCAGGTATTTCTCCTTGTCAGCATTCAACACGACGATGATTTTATCATGTGCACATACTTTCGTCGAATAATTCATCTTCACTTTTTACAGATATGAATTGTGTGTTTATCCTTCCACTGCGTAGAAAATACTGATTTAATGCACGCATTAAACTAGGTAGTGTCGATAACTTGCCATAGAGTACCAATGGGAAAGCCGCGTCGTGCCTTTGAACAAGCACAAAGTACGGTTGGTAGAGCCTTAAGCATATTTCATGTAATTTTAAGATACTTAAAAAAGTTAAAAAACTACCATGTTAAAAAAATTCAAATTTATTTTAAAAAATGGGGGGAAAGGGTACCGGTGGTCTTTGGGGGCTCAAAATTAAGTTAGATTAAGTTAGGTTAAGTTAGGTTAGGTTAGCCTACGTACGCACGCGTACTTAGGCTAACCTAACCTAACTTAACCTAACCTAACTTAATCTAACCTAACCTAATCTAGCCTAACCTAACCTAATTTAATCTTTTTACCATGTTTAAGTTAGGTTAGCTTAGCTTATCATGAACGCTCATGATAAGTTAGCTCCATATCTTCATGAAGAATATTCACACACAAGTTCCATTTGAACAGTGTCGTGAGGTCCCCTACCTGAACCCCAAAGGCCCCCGGCCCCCCTAATTCCCCTCGAGCCCCCAAAGACTACCGCTAGCCCTTCCCCCCATTTTTTAAAATAATTTTGAATTTTTTTAAAATAGTATTTTTTTAACTTTTTTAAGTATCTTAAAATGACATGAAATATGCTTAAGGCTCTACCAATCGTACTCTGTGCTTGTTCATAGGCGCGATGCGGCTTTCCCATTGGTACTCTACGGCAAGTTATCGACACTACCTAGTTTAATGCGTGCATTAAATCAGTATTTTTTACGCAGTGGATGGATAAACACACAATTCATATCTGTAAAAAGTGAAGATGAATTATTCGACGAAAGTATGTGCACATGAAAAAATCATCGTCGTGTTGAATGCTGACAAGGAGAAACACCTGAACTATGAAAAGAGTGAAAGTGGTAACATTGGAAATGTATGCATGCGTTGTCATGACAGCGAGAAGTTAGATTCCTTTGGAGTACCCAAGAATTTCCATCATGCAAACGGTGGATAAGCGAGAGTAACATTACCAGAGAAATTAATACTCAAAGAGAATGCCGACGTACAATTTATAGTTGATGAAGAGGGACAACTTATAGCTAATGGTTCTGGTAGTATGTTAACCGCTGATAGATCTTATTGCTATATTTCCGGTATTACCATTCGAATGAAAGCACAGGGAAAAGGAAGGCATGCATACAGCTGCACCAACATCATAAATCATATCTTGTAAATGTGTCAAAACTGCTATCTATGTAAAAAATAATGTGACAATAGACAGTGAAATCGCAGGCAGAATAAAAAGGACATTAGAAGGCAATATCATCAATGAATATAAAGATGAATTGATGGAAGGTGAAGCGCAAGTGTACTAATAATGTATAATAATGCATTTAACATATTTTTATATTAATATTCTACATGTCGTTATTTCATTAAAAATATCTGATGCATTATTTTGTTAAGTGTACATTATTTTTAGGGTATGCTAGAACGTCAAACGTTCAGAATATCTATTAAAAAGGTCAGAGATGTAAGAAAAAGAATTTTTAGAGATAAAGATACTACTAGCAGGCTCAATTTTTCATAGAAGATTGAAAAGTTCAAGATCTCTTCTGAATTTTACCAAAGAACAAAATTCATTTCTAATTTTACCAGAGAAAATAAAAAGCTTAAGAAAAGAAATTGTTCTGAAATGCCTTTTGAAAAGTATTGCTTGGTGTTGCGCTTTCAAAAGGCTGTAAAGTAGAGTTGTTGGTGAAACGGATGGTTACTTCAATTTGTAAAATAGGTTTAGCACGGTCACTTAGAAAAGAAATTGTTCTGAAATACCTTTTGAAAAGTATTGCTTGGTGTTGTGCATTCATAAAGCTGTAAAGTAAAGTTGTGGGTGAAAAGGATGGGTACTTCAATTTGTAAAATGGGTTTATGAGGGACATTAAGAAAATAACTTGTTCTGAAATGTCTTTTGAAAAGTATTGCTTGGTGTTGGGCATTCAAAAAGCTGTAAAGTAAAGTTGTGTGTGAAAAGGATGGGAACTTCAACTTTTAAAATGGGTCTAGGATGGACATTAAGAAAAGAACTTGTTCTGAAATGCCTTTGAAAAGTATTGCTTGGTGGTGGAGCATTCAAAAAGCTGTAAAGTAAAGTTGTGTGTGTAAAGGATGGGTACTTCAATTTGTAAAATGGACTTAGGATGGACATTATCAAAAGAACTGGTTCTGAAATGGCCTTTGAAAAGTATTGCTTGGTGTTGGCGCATTCAAAAAGCTGTAAAGTAAAGATGTGTGCAAAAAGGATTTGTACTTCAATTTGTAAAATGGGTTTAGGAGGGACATTAAGAAAAGAACTGGTTCTGAAATGTCTTTGAAAAGTATTGCTTGGTGTTGGAGCATTCAAAAAAGCAGTATAGTAAAATTGTGGGTGAAAAGGATGGCTACTTCAAATATTCTTTTGAAAAGTATTACTTGGTGTTGGATCATTCGAAAAGCGTTAAAGTAAAGTTTTAGGGGTAAAGCATGAGTACGTAAATTTGTAAATGGGTTTAGGATGGACAATATGAAAAGAACTGGTTTTGAAATGCCCTTTGAAAAGTATTGCTTGGTGTTGGAGCATTCAAAAAAGCAGTATAGTAAAGTTGTGGGTGAAAAGGATGGCTACTTCAAATGCCATTTGAAAAGTATTGCTTGATGTTGGCGCATTCAAAAAGATGTAAAGTAAAGATGTGGGTGTAAAGGATGGGTACTTCAATTTGTAAAATGGGTTTAGGAGGGACATTAAGAAAGGAACTTGTTGTGAAATGCCTTTTGAAAAGTATTGCTTGGTGTTGGCTGTAAAGGATGGGTACTTCAACTTGTAAAATGGGTTTAGGAAGGACATTAAGAAAAGAACTTGTTCTGAAATCCCCTTTGAAAAGTATTGCTTGGTGTTGGAGCATTCAAAAAAGCAGTATAGTAAAGTTGTGGGTGAAAAGGATGGCTACTTCAAATGCCCTTTGAAAAGTATTGCGTGGTGTTGGAGCATTCAAAAAGCTGTAAAGTTTTGGGTGTAAAGGATGGGTACTTCAACTTGTAAAATGGGTTTAGGAGGGACTCTAAGAAAAAAGTTGTAAAGTAAAGTTTTGGGTGAAAAGGACAAGTACTTCAACTTGTAAAATGGGTTCAGGAGGG
Organism: Artemia sp. Qi Xiang Cuo; assembly: GCF_049724085.1. Classification (NCBI taxonomy): domain Eukaryota; kingdom Metazoa; phylum Arthropoda; class Branchiopoda; order Anostraca; family Artemiidae; genus Artemia; species Artemia sp. Qi Xiang Cuo. The sequence goes on from NC_142814.1 coordinate 7,258,533, forward strand.
AAATTAAGAAAAGGAACTTGTTGTGAAATGCCTTTTGAAAAGTATTGCTTGGTGTTGGCTGTAAAGGATGGGTACTTCAACTTGTAAAATGGGTTTAGGAAGGACATTAAGAAAAGAACTTGTTCTGAAAAGCCCTTTGAAAAGTATTGCTTGGTGTTGGATCATCCAAAAAGCTGTAAAGTAAAGTTGTGGGTGACTATGATTGGTACTTAAAGATTGCCATTAGTATTAAGTCGTATAATATTAATAGACAGTTTTCTTAAAAACGTTTGAAAGTAGTCATTGGTCTTTTGGCATCCAAAAAGCTGTTAAGTAATGTTTTTATTAGAAAGAATGGAAACCTCAAATTGGGCAAATGGTCTAGGATGGATATTATGAAAAGAACTTGTTCTGAAATGTCTTTGAAAAGTATTGCATGGTATTGGCGCATTCAAAAGAACCAAAAAGCTGTAAAGTAAAGTTGTGGGTGAAAAGGATGGATGCTTCAACTTGTAAAATGGGTCTAGGAGGGACTTTAAGAAAGGAACTTGCTCTGAAATGCCTTTTGAAAAGTATTACTTGGTGTTGAGGTATCCAAAAAGTCGTAAAGTAAAGTTGTGGGTGAAAGGGATGGCTACTTCAAGTTGGAAAATGGGTTTAGAAGGGACATTAAGAAAAGAAGTTGCTGTGAAATTCCTTTTGAATGCTATTTCTTAGTGTTGAGGCCTCCAAAAAGCTGTAAAGTAAAGTTGTGAGTGAAAAGGATGGAATGGATGCTTCAACTTGTAAAATTGGTTTAGGAGGGACATTAAGAAAGGAACTTGCTCTGAAATGCCTTTTGAAAAGTATTTCTTTGTGTTGAGGTATCCAAAAAGCTGTAAAGTAAAGTTGTGGGTGAAAAGGATGGATGCTTCAACGTGTAAAATGGGTTTGGTATGGACATTAAGAAAGGAACTTGCTCTGAAATGCCTTTGAAATGTATTTTTTGGTGTTGAGGTATCCAAAAAGCTGTTAAGTATAGTTTTGGGTGAAAAGGATAGATGCTTCAACTTGTAAAATGGTTTTAGAAGGGACATTAAGAAAGGAACTTGCTCTGAAATGTCTTTTGTAAAGTATTGCTTGGTGTTGAGATATCCGAAAAGCTGTAAAGTAAAGTTGTAGGTGAAAAGGATGGGTACTTCAAGTTGGAAAATGGTTTTAGAAGGGACATTAAGAAAAGATATTGCTCTGAAATGCCTTTTGAAAGGTATTTCTTGGTGTTGGGGTATCCAAAAAAGCTGTAATGTATAGTTTTTGGTGAAATGGAAGGATTCTTCAAGTTTTAAAATATTTTTAGAAGGAACATTAAGAAAGTAAATTGCTCTGAAATGTCTTTGAAAAATATTGCATGAGATTTGTGTATCCAAAAATCTGAATTGAATAGGTTTGGGCGAGAAGGATGGTTAATTCAACATGGAAAAAGGGGTTAGAAGTGACAGTAGGGAAGGAACTTACTCTGAAATGCCTTTTGAAAGGTTGTTCTCGGTGTTTGAGGTATCCAAAAAGCTGTAAAGTAAAGTTGTGGGTGAAAAGGATGGGTACTTCAAGTTGGAAAATGGGCTTAGAAGGGACATTAAGAAAAGAAGTTGCTCTGAAATGGTCTTTGAAAGGTAGATTTTTGTGTTGAGATATCCACAAAGCTGTAAAGTATTGTTGTGGGTGAAAAGTATGGATGCTTCAAGTTGGAAAATGGGTTTAGAAGGAACATTAAGAAAAGAAGTTGCTCTGAAATGCTTTTTGAAAGGTATTTCTTGGTGTTGAGGTATCCAAAAAGCTGTAAAGTAAGGTTGTGGGTGAAAAGGATGGATGCTTCAAGTTGGAAAATGGGTTTAGGAGGGACATTACGTAAATAAATTGCTCTGAAATGTATTTTGAAAAGTATTTCTTGGTGTTGAGGTATCCAAAAAACTGTAAAGTAAAGTTGTGGGTGAAAAGGAAGGATGCTTCAAGTTGGAAAATGGGTTTAGAAAGGACATTAAGAAAAGAAGTTGCTCTGAAATGCTTTTTGAAAGGTACTTCTTGGTGTTGAGGTATCCAAAAAGCTGAAAAGTATAGTTGTGGGTGAAAAGGATGGATGCTTCAATTTGTAAAATGGTTTTAGAAGGGGCATTAAGAAATGAACTTGCTCTGAAATGCCTTTTGAAATGTATTTCTTGGTGTTGGGGTATCCGAAAAGGCTGTAAAGTAAAGTTGTGGGTAAAAAGGATGGGTACTTCAAGTTGGAAAATGGGTTTAGAATGGACATTAAGAAAAGAAGTTGTTGTGAAATGCCTTTTGAAAAGTATTTCTTGTTGTTGAGGTATCCAAAAATCTGTACAGTAAAGTTGTGAGTGAAAAGGATGGGTACTTCAACTTGTCAAATGGGTATAGAAGGGGCAATAAGAAAGGAACGTTTTCTGAATTCTTTTCGAAAGGTATTTCTTGGTTCTGGGGTATCCAAAAAGCTGGAAAGAAAAGTGATGGGTGAAAAGACTGGATTCTACAAGTTGGAAGATGGGTTTAGAAGGGACATTACGTAAAGAACTTGCTCTGAAATGTCTTTTGAAAAGTATTTCTTGGTGTTGAGGTATCCAAAAGCTGTAAAGTAAAGTTGTGGGTGAAAAGGATGGGTACTTCAAGTTGCAAAATGGGTTTAGAAGGGACATTGCGTAAAGAAGTTGCTCTGAATTGCCTTTTGAAAGGTATTTCTTGGTGTTGAGATATCAAAAAAACTGTAAAGTAAAGTTGTGGGTGAAAAGGAAGGATGCTTCAAGTCGGAAAATGGGTTTAGAATGGACATTAAGAAAGGAACTTGCTCTGAAATGCTTTTGAAAGGTATTTCTTGGTGTTGGGGTATCTAAAAAGCTGTAAAGTAAAGTTGTGGGTGAAAAGAATGGATGCTTCAAGTTGGAAAATGGGTTTAGAAGGGACATTAAGAAAGAAACTTGCTCTGAAATGCTTTTTGAAAGGTATTTCTTGGTGTTGGGGTATCCAAAAGCTGTAAAGTTAAGTTGTGGGTGAAAAGAATGGGTACTTCCAGTTGGAAAATGGGTTTAGAAGGGACACAAAGAAAAGAACTTGCTCTGAAATGTCTTTTGAAAGGTATTTCTTGTTGTTGAGGTATCCGAAAAAGCTGTAAAGTAAAGTTGTGGGTGAAAAGGATGGTTACTTCAAGTTGGAAAATGGGTTTAGAATGAACATTAAGAAAAGAAGTTGCTCTGAAATGTCTTTTGAAAACTATTGCTTGATGTTGGAGTATCCAAAACGCTATAAAGTAAAGTTGTGGTGAAAGCATTGGTACTTCAACTTGTAAAAAAGGGTTAAGGAATGACATTATGAAAGGAACTTGTTCTGAAAAGATATAATAAAGTGCACAAAAAAGTATTAACAAAATGGGGAGGGGACTCTTTGGGGGCCCGGGGAGGGCCTTTGGGGGTCTGGGGGGTCCTTCAGGGCCGGGTGGTCCTTCGGGAGCCCGGTGGACCTTTGGGGACCGTGGGAGGGCCTTTGGGGGCCCGGGGAGGGCCTTTGGGGATCCTGGGGCGTTTTGGGAGCCTGGGGGACCTTTGAGGACCGGGGGCTTCCTTCGGGGTTGGGGTGGGGTATGAGGAACCTTTGGGGTTGGGGTAGAGGACCTCACAACACTGTTCAAATGGAACTTGTGTAGTATAACGATCACAGAGTTTCACCCTCAAATCCTCTTCTAAAATCATCTTTTAAAATCATCTTTTAAAATGTCTCTAACTGTTCTCGCCGAAATAATTCCCTAAAATGTCTAAAACGGTTTCGCCCAAATAACCCCTAATCGTAATTTCAGCGTGTTCCTTTTGTTTTGGCATCTCTGCGCTGTCACATTTGAAATTACTAAGAAACCTAATTCCCGTGTTAATCTATTCATCGCTAAGATGTTTCTTGGAGAAATGTTTCCATGGCAATGTTTATCAATATCTTTTGGAGTTCGACCAGTAGAATTGTTTCCGAGGCAAAGACATTAATGACTTGGATCTATTCCTGGAGAATTGTTTCTAGGCGAAAATTTTTAATGTCTGACAGATGATGTCATTGGTTGATTGATCTGTCAAGAAAGGGGAATTAATTTGTTGTTTCTAAGAGGAATTGTTGATTCACGAAAGGGGAATTGAGGTCGACAGCACAGGTGTTCCAAATTCCCAATCGATTACGCAATCAAGTTCTCGGAAATTCACTTCCCCCTCGAGTCCTAGATCAATAACATTGTTCCCGTTAGAATTCAATGCGCATGTGCAACCTTCATCTCGGAGTTATTACACCTAGAAACAACAAACAAATCGACCTTGGAAAAAAGAGGTCATTGACACACTTTGATTACGCAATCAGTTTCTCAGAAATCCATCTCCCCTAGGGACTCTATGCCCATATTAGGAGTCCCCCTCGTATCAATAGGGGCCTTTCTACTGTCGCATATGCCAGATCCCGATGTTGACCCAAAACCTATATGATGTTGATTCTTTTTTGATTTTTCCCGCTTTGCTGGTGGATATGAATTCACTTAGGTTAGGCCAGAAAATTACATGATTTTTTTAGCATGATTATTTTCCACTAGTCTTCTTGATTCTGTTCTTCAAAGTACCAAACCTTATTCAGATGGCTATACAGTCTGTTACCCTTAGTTAGTAGTAATAGTGTTAAAGGTTTGAACTACACATGGAATTGCACAAGAATATACACTAAAGTTTCAAGTGTACATTGCAAAAAGCGACCAATCCTATAAAGTGGTCAAACACGTTTTGAGAGTATACTTGTTTTTTTTAAATCGAAAACTAGAAATTGTCAAATTGCGTATTTAGGAATGATTTTGTAAGAAAAGCTGTCTATCACCCATGCATTATCCACTGTTCCATTTCTTTGAAGTATGTGCTATCAAGAATGGTTTCTGATTTTTTTGGACAATTGCCTTTAGTAAAGAATAGTTTGTTATGAATGTGTCGGTAGAATGCATTTGCGAATTGGATCCTATGAAGACGGAGAAAAAAAGGGTTTAGCATTTGCGAATTGGACTATACGAACGATATTAATTGAATAATAGGGAAAAAACAGAGCTAAATTACATTTGAGAATTGGATCGTATGAAGGTGGAGAAAAAAAACGGTATAGCATTTGCGAATTGGTGATTATCAGTTAAGGTAACCCCTCGGGGTTGTTAACTCATAGCTTATTTATTATAAATATTGAAAAATATCAATCAATGGAAATGGTTAATGATGATAAAATGGTGTTATGAGTTGACCTAGCTTTACTTCTTCGATGTGTTCTGTATAATGCACAAGTGGCGTTTAAACAGTGTTGTCAATTTAAAATAGAGTTTAACGTTATTGTACACTAAAAAGTTGATACTAAGAGAGATGTAGATGGCAAGAAAATAATTTTAATAACGGATAGCTTTACTTCTTCGATGTGTTCTGTATAATACACAAGTGGTGGGGTGATGGCAGCGGGGTGTCTTAGAGTACTTAAAGTGCTGTACTGTGGGCCAAATTTCTTGTGAAAAAACCCGAATGAATGAGTTGAAATAAAAATTTTAACTAGAAATGGCTGAAAAGTTTTTGGGGGAGATGGGTCGATGACAGAGGGGTGTCTCAGCGTAGTGATAGTGTGATACTGGGGGGCGAATTGCTAGCGAAAAACCCAAATGAATGAGATGAAATAAAATTTTTAACTAGAAATGGCTGAAAGGTGTTTTGGGAGAGATGGGTCGATGACAAAGGGGTGTCTTAGAGTAGTTATAGTGTGATAGTGGGGGGCGTATTGCTTACAAAAAAACCCGAGTGGCTGACTTGAAAATAAAATTTTTAACGAGAAATGGCTGAAAAGTGTTTTGGGGGAGATTGGTTGATGGCATAAGGATGTCTTAGCGTAGTTATAATGTGATAGTGGGAGGGAGGGCGAATCTCTAGCGAAAAACCTAAATGAAGGAAATGAAATAAATTTTTAACTAGAAATGTCTGAAAAGTGTTTTGGGGGAGATGGGTAGATGACAGAGGGATGTCTTAGCGTAGTTGTAGTGTGATAGTGGAGGGGGGGGGGCGAATTGCTAGCGAAAAATCCAAAAGAATGAGTTGAAAGAACATTTTTAACTAGAGATCTCTGAAAAAATATTTTTGGGGGGAGATAGTGCGATGGCAGCCGGCTGTCATAGAATAGTTATAGTGTGATAGTTTGGGGGCGAATTGCTAGTGAAAACCCCAAATGAATGAGTAGAAATAAAAGTTTTAACTAGAAATGGCTGAAAAGTGTTTTGGGGGAGATGGGTCGATGACAGAGGGGTGTCTTAGCTTAGTTATTGTGTGATAGTGGGGGTTGAATTTCTAGCGAAAAACCCAAATGAATGAGTTTAAATAGCATTTTTAATTAGAAATCTCTAAAAAAATATTTTTGGGGGGAGATAGTGCGATGTCAGCCGGCTGTCATAGAGTAGCTATAGTGCGATAGTTTGGGGGCATATTGCTTACAAAAAATCCCGAGTGGATGACTTGAAAATAAAATTTTTAACGAGAAATGGCTGAAAAGTGTTTTTGGGGGAGATGGGTCGATGACAGAGGGGTGTCTTAGCGTAGTTATAGTGTGATAGTTTGGGTCGAATTGCTAGCGAAAAACCCAAATGCATGAGTTGAAATAAAATTTTTAACTAGAAATTGCTGAAAAGTGTTTTGGGGGAGATGGGTCGATGACAGAGGGGTTTCTTAGCGTAGTTATAGTGTGATAGTGGGGGGGGTGCAAAATGCTAGTGAAAAACCCAAATGAATGAGTTGAAATAACATTTTTAAATAGAAATCTCTGAAAAAATATTTTTTGTGGGAGATAGTGCGATGGCAGACGGCTTTCATAGAGTAGTTATAGTTTGATAGTTTGGGGGCGTATTGCTTACAAAAAAACCCGAGTGGAGGACTTGAAAGTAAAATTTTTAACGAGAAAAAGCTGAAAAGTGTTTTTGGGGAGATGGGTTGATCGCAGAAGGATGTCTTAGCGTAGTTATAGTATGATAGTGGGGGGCGAATTGCTAGTGAAAAACCTAAGTGAATGAGTTGAAATAAAATTTTTAACTAGAAATGGCTGAAAAGTGTTTTGGGGGAGATGGGGCGATGACAGAGGGGTATCTTAGTGGAGTTATAGTGTGATAGGGGGGGACGAATTTCTAGCGAAAAAACCCGAATGAATGAGTTGAAATAAAATTTTTAACTAGAAATGGCTGAATAGTGTTTTGGGGGAGATGTGGTGATGACAGATGGGTGTCTTAGCGTAGTTATAGTGTGATAGTGGGGGGCAAATTGCTAATTTAAATCTGAGCTAATAAGGGTTTATGACCGTAAACTCTAGTTTTTTGTAAGAAAATTATGGAAAATACAATTCGTTGGCTCATAGGTGAAACTTAAGTCCAGTTTTGGATCGAAGAATAAACTATTTCTATAAAATTTGAGCTAATAAGGGTTTTTAACCGTAAACTCTAGTTTTTTGTTAGAAAATTATGGAAAATACAATTCTCTGTTTCAAATGTGAAACTTAAGTCCATTTTTGAATCGAAAAATAAAACTATTTCCGTAAAATCTGAGCTAATAAGGGTTTTTGACCTTAAACTCTAGTTTTTTGTAAGAAAATTATGGAAAATACAATTTTCTGGTTCAAATGTGAAACTTAAGTCCAGTTTTGGATCGAAAAATAAAACTATGTCCGTAAAATCTGAGCTAATAAGGGTTTTTGACCGTAAACTCTAGTTTTTTGTAACAAGATTATGAAAAATAAAATTCGTTGGCTCATAGGTGAGACTTAAGTCAAGTTTTGGATCGAAAATTAAACTATTTCTGTAAAATCTGAGCTGATTAGGGTTTTTGACCGTAAACTCTAGTTTTTTGTAAGAAAATTATGGAAAATAAATTTCTCTGCTTCAAATGAGAAACTTAAGTCCATTTTTGGATCGAAAAATAAAACAATTTCCGTAAAATCTGAGCTAATAAGGGTTTTTGACCGTAAACTCTAGTTTTTTGTAAGAAAATTATGGAAAATACAATTCGTTGGCTCATAGGTGAAACTTAAGTCCAGTTATGGATCAAAAAATAAACTATTTCCGTAAAATCTGAGCTAGTAAGTGTTTTGACCGTAAACTCTAGTCTTTTGTAAGAAAATTATGGAAGATACAATTTGTTGGCTCATTTGTAAAACGTAAGTCCAGTTTTGAATCGAAAAATAAACTATTTCTGTAAAATCTGAGCTAATAAGGGTTTTTGACAGTAAACTCTAGTTTTTTTGTAAGAAAATTATAAAAAATACAATTCTCTGGTTCAAATGTGAAACTTAAGTCCATTCTTGGATCGAAAAATAAAACTATTTCCGTAAAATATGAGCTAATAAGGGTTTTTGACCGTAAACTTTAGTCTTTTGTAAGAAAATTATGGAAAATACAATCCTCTGGTTCAAATGTGAAACTTAAGTCCTTTTAATGATGAGGACTGATGGTTCTAACTCAATATTTTTTCATAAAAACAAACTAATTTTTTTTTAAATTCGAAATTATTCAACTTTATTTATTTTTTATTTTTTTTGTACGTATCTTAAAATGACAAAATATGCTTATGGCTCTAACAATTGTACCTATGATTGCTCAGAGACACGATGTGGCTTTCCCACTGATATTCTATGTCCAATTATCGACACTACCTAGTCTATTGCATGTATTAAATCAATATTTTTTACGCAGTGGAACGATAAACACATAAGTCATATCTTTAAAAAAAAAGTGAAGATGGAGCATTTTAATAAAGTGTGTTCACATGACAATATTATTGTAGCATTGAATGCTGACAAGGAGAAGTATTTAAACTATGAAACAAGTACAAGTGGTAGCCCTGTTGGAAGTGTATGCATGCATTGTCATGACAGTAAGGAATTAAATTTCTTTGGAATACCGAAAAAATTCAACTCTTATGTTGGTGGTTATGCGAGATTGAGATCTCCAGAGATGATTGCACTCAAATAGAATGCCAACATAAAAATAATCGTTGATGATAGAGGACAACTCCTTTCTACTGTTGCAGGTGACACACTACCTACTGATACATCCAATCGTCAGCTTTCGGGTATTAGCATTCAACGGAATGTCCAAAAAAGAAAGGCCTACTCTTCTACTAATATCGTAAACCATATTTTGTTTACGTGCTGAAACTGTTACCTGTGTAAAAATAATGTGATAATAGACAGTGAAATTGCCAGAAAAATAAAAAAGGGCATTGGCAGAAAATATCGCTATGGAATATAAAGATGAATCGATGAAAAACAAAGTGCCAGCAAACGCTACTGTCATTGATCAAAAGGTAATAAGACATAATCATACCATGTATAAAAATCATTCTAAGTCTTTCGAAAAAGCGCCTGTAAACATTGTGTATGACTAAAAATGATTTAATGATTACTTCCGTGCTTACGAACTAAGAGAGAACAATGGGTACAATATCAAGGGAGAGTATGGTGAACTATTTTATGGAAAAGATTTAAAATGTCCAAAGTTAATCATTGATATTAATAATGTATCATAATATATTTTTGCATTAATATTCTACATAGCATTATTTCATTAAAAATTTATTATGCATTACGTTGTTATATCTTCATTATTTTTAGAGTAAGCTAGCATATTAAACGTTTAGAGTGTCTATTAAAACATCGGAGATGTAAGAAAAGGAATTTGCATACATCTATTGTCAGACACATGGGATAACATTGACATAATCTAGGTATCAGAATGAATAAATTGCTTATCAACATCCGTCGTTGGATATGTCATTATGTCATTATGAAAAAATTGTAAGTAAGTAAGTAAGTAAGTAAGTAAGTAACAAACTCTTTCTTGAATTCACCTCTTGGATACACAATACAGAAATTTAATTCAGAAAATTATGAAAAAAAAATTGAAAAAATCCTTTATTAACATTCATTATCGATTGAAGTCGCTTCCTAGACAGACCATGCAGCAATTTCACAAAATCTAAGTATAAGAGTAATTAAATTCTATATCAACATCCATTTTTGGGATACATAGGAAAAAGTTGACAAAATCTAAGTGTTAGAGTCAATAAATTTTATTTATGAACATCATTTGTCAGATACGTTGAATAAAATTGACAGAATCTAAGTGTCAGAGGGAATAAATTTTTCTATCAACATACTTTGTCAGATATATCAAATAAAATTGACAAAATCAAAATTTCAAAATGAATAAATGCTTTAACTACATCCTTTATCGGATATGTCGGATAAAATTGACAAAATCTAAGCATCAGAATGACTAAATTCTATATCAGTATCCTTTTCTCGGATACATAGGAGAAAATATCGGATAAAATTGACAAAATATAAGTATCAGATTGATTAAATTCTATATCAACATCCCTTTCTCAGGTACATGGGGATAAAGTTGACAAAATCTAAGTATCAGATTGATTAAATTCTATATCAGCATCCCTTTCTCGGGAACATGGGATAAAATTGAAAAAAAATCTAAGTATCAGAGTGAATAATTAATTTTTTATCAACATCTTTTATCAGTTACAACAATTATAATTAACAAAATCTAAATATCAGAGTGAATAAATGCTTTTTTAGCATCCTTTGTCGGATATGTTGAATAAAATATGCAATGTCGACATAGCTTTATTTCATTTTTTAAGGTTAATTTAGACGAGGGTTCGGGGGGGCCCGTAACCGCGTCTAAATTAACCTTAAAAAATGAAATAAAGCTATGTCGACTGTGCAAATTTTATTCAACATATCCGACAGTGGATACCGAAAAAGCATTTATTCACTCTGATATTTAGATTTTGTTAATTATCATTGTTGTAACTGATAAAAGATGTTGATGAAAAATAAATTATTCACTCTGACACTTAGATTTTGTCAATTCTATCCCTTGCACCCGAGAAAGGGATGCTGATATAGAATTTAATCAATGTGATACTTAGATTTTGTCGATTTTATTCCCATATACCTGAGAAATGGATGTTGATATAGAATTTAATCAATTTGATACTTAGATTTTGTTAATTTTATCCGATATTTTATCCTATGTATCCGAGAAAAGGATGCTGATATAGAATTTAGTCACTCTGATACTTAGATTTGGTCAATTTTTTCCGACATATCCGATAAAAGATGTTGTTAAAGCATTTATTCATTCTGAAACTTAGATTTTGTCAATATTATTTGATGTATCTGACAAAGGATGTTGATAAAAAAATTTATTCACTCTGACACTTAGATTCTGTCAATTTTTTCCGATGTATTTGACAAAAGATATTGATAAATATAATTTATTCACTCTAACACTTAGATTTTGTCAACTTTTTTCTATATATCCGAGAAATGGATGTTGATATACAATTTAATCACTCTTATACTTAGATTTTGTGAAATTGCTGTATTGTCTGTCTAGGAAGCGACTTCAATCGATAATGAATGTTAATAAAGAATTTGTTCAATTTTTTTTCATAATTTCCTGAATTAAATTTCTGTATTGTGTATCCAAGAGGTGAATTCAAGAAAGAGTTTGTTACTTACTTACTTACTTACAATTTTTTCATAATGACATAATGAAATATCCAACAACGGATGTTGATGAAGAATTTATTCATTTCTGATACCTAGAGTTTGTGTATGTTATCCCATGTGCCTGACAATAGATGTATGCAAATTCCTTTTCTTACATCTCCGATGTTTTAATAGACATTCTAAACGTTTGATATGCTATCTTACTCTAAAACTAATGAACACATGACAATGTAATGCATAATATATTTTTAATGAAATAATGCTATGTAGAATATTAATACAAAAATATATTATGATACATTATTAATATCAATGATTAACTTTGGACATTTTGAATCTGTTCAATAAAATAGTTCACCATGTTCTCTCTTGATATTGTAGCTATTGTCTTCTTTTAGTTCGTAATCAGTAGAATAATCATTATTCCATTTTGAGTCATACACAATTTTTACTGGTGTGTCATCAACAGGCTCAATATAATTTTCGTCTTTGGTATTATTTGGTTCATTGACTGTTTGATCAATGGCAGTAACGTTTGCTGGTGCTTTGTTTTTCATCGATTCATCTTTATATTCCATAGTGATATTTTCTGCCAATGCCCTTTTTTATTTTTCTGGCAATTTCACTGTCTATTATCACATTATTTTTACACAGGTAAGAGTTTCAGCACGTAGACAAGATACGGTTTACGATATTAGTAAAAGAGTAGGCCTTTCTTTTTTTGACCTTCCGTTGAATGCTAATACCCGAAAGCTGACGATTCAATGTATCAGTAGGTAATGTGTTACCTGCAACAGTAGCAAGGAGTTGTCCTCTATCATCATCGATTATTTTTATGTTGGCATTCTCTTTGAGTGCAATCATCTCTGGAGATCTCCATCTCGCATAGCCACCAAAATAAGAGTTGAATTTTTTCGGTATTCCAAAGAAATTTAATTCCTTACTGTCATGACAATGCATGCATACACTTCCATCAGAGCTACCACTTGTACTTGTTTCATAGTTTAAATACTTCTCCTTGTCGGCATTCAATGCTACCATAACCCTGTTATGTGAACACACTTTATTAAAATGCTCCATCTTCACTTTTTTTAAGATATGACTTATGTGTTTATTGTTGCACTGCGTAAAAAATACGGATTTAATACATGCAATAGACTAGGTAGTGTCAATAACCGGACATAGAAGATCAATGGAAAAGCCACATCGCGTCTCTGAGCAATCACAGAGTACAATTGTTAGAGCCGTAAGCATATTTTTTTCATTTTAAGATACGTTCAAAAAAAAAAATAAAGTTGAATAATTTCGAAGTTTAAATAAAATAGTTTGTTTTTATGAAAAAGATATTGAGTTAGAACCATCAGTCCTAATCATTATGAGTATCCAAAACTGGACTTAAGTTTCAAATTTGAACTAGAAAATTGTATTTTCCATAATTTTCTTACAAAAAAATCTAGAATTTATGGTCAAAAACCCTTTTTATCTCAGATTTTACGGACATAGTTTTATTTTTCGATTCAAAAGTGGAGTTAAGTTTCACATTTGAACCAGAGGATTGTATTTTCCATAATTTTCTTACAAAAGACTAGAGTTTACGGTCGAAAACCCTTATTAGCTCAGATTTTACGGAAATAGTTTAATTTTTCGATCCAAAAATGGACTTAAGTTTCATATTTGAACAAGAGAATTGTATTTTCCAAAATTGTCTTACAAAAAACTAGAGTTTACGGTCAAAAACCCTTATTAGCTCAGATTTTACAGAAATAGTTTATTTTTCGATCCAAAACTGGACTTAAGTTTCACCTATGAGCCAACGAATTGTATTTTCCATAATTTTCTTACAAAAGACTAGAGTTTACGGTCCAAAACCTTTATTAGCTCAGATTTTACGGAAATAGTTTTTTTTTCGATCCAAAAATGGACTTAAGTTTCACATTTGAACCAGGGAATTGTATTTTCCATAATTTTCTTAACTGGACTTAAGTTTCACCTATGAGCCAACGAACTGTATTTTCCATAATTTTCTTACAAAAAAATAGAGTTTACGGTCAAAAACCCTAAGTAGCTCAGATTTTACGGAAACAGTTTTATTTTTCGATCCAAAAATGGATTTAAGTTTCACATTTGAACCAGAGGATTGTATTTTCCATAATTTTCTTACAAAAGACTAAAGTTTACGGTCAAAAACCCTTATTAGCTCATATTTTACGGAAATAGTTTTATTTTTCGATCCAAGAATGGACTTAAGTTTCACATTTGAATCAGAGAATTGTATTTACCATAATTTTCTTACAAAAACTAGAGTTTACGGTCAAAAACCCTTATTAGCTCAGATTTTACAGAAATAGTTTATTTTTCGATCCAAAACTGGACATAAGTTTCAATTATGAGCCAACGAATTGTATTTTCCATAATTTTCTTACAAAAAACTAGAGTTTACGGTCAAAAACCGTTATTAGCTCAGATTTTACGGAAATGGTTTTATTTTTCAATCCAAAATGGACTTAAGTTTCACATTTGAACCAGAGAATTGTATTTTCCATAATTCTCTTACAAAAAACTAGAGTTAGTAGAGATGCCTCAGGAGGTACAGAACGAACACATGTGCTGCCACCTACAACTTTTTTTACATAATTTATGTCTGTTTGTTGTTAGTGAGAATGAAAAAACAGGAATTTTGTCACATTTATGTCTGTTTTCTTGGATGGTTATGTGTGTGGATCAATTTATTTGATGTTTTTCATGGATGTCAACAGCAGTTTATGTCTGTTTTATGGATTTTGTCAGTGAGAATGGAAAAACAGGAACTTTCTCACTTTCATGGATTATTGAGTCATTAATCAAATTGTTTCCGGGCAATGTTAATTAACGTCTGAAAGATGACGTCAAGTTAATTAATGCCTTTGATGTATTTCAAAAGAGAAATGTCTCTGGGGCAAAGTTTAGATCACAGATGACAGATGATGTCATGATTGACATGAAAGGGGAATTAATTTGTTGTTTCTAATGAGAATTGATTTGACACGAAAGGGAATTAATTTGTTGTTTCTAAAGAGAACTGTCTCCGAGCGAATGTTTAGATCTTAGCGATGAATTGTTTTAGCGCGGGAATCAGGTTTCTTAGTAATTTGAAATGTGAAAGCACAGGGATGCCAAACAAAAGGAACACGCTGAAATTACGTTTAGGGATTATTTGGGCGAAGCCGTTTTAGCCATTTATGGAATTATTTCGGCGAAACAGTTAGAGACATTTTAAAAGATGATTTAAAAGATGATTTTAGAAGAGAATTTAAGGGTGAAACTCTGTGGTAGTTATAATACACAAGTTGTATTTTAACAGTGTCGTGAGGTCCCCTACCCCAACCCCAAAGGGTTCCGATCCCCCTACCACAACCCCAAAGGGTTCCAATCCCCCTACCCCAACCCCGAAGGAAGCCCCCGGTACACAAACGTCCCCCAAGCACCCAAAGGGCCCCCGGATCCCCAAAGCCCTCCCCGGGCCCCCAAAGGTCCTCCCCCGGTCCTCAAAGGTCCCCAGGCTCCCAATGGGCCCCCGGACCCCCAAAGGTCCCCCAGGGCTCCCAAAAGGCCCCCGGACCCCCAAAGGCCCTCACCCGGTCCCCAAAGGTCCACCGGGCTCCCAAAGGACCAATCGGCCCTCAAGTGCCCCCCAGACCCCCAAAGGCCCTCCCCAGACCCCCAAAGGTCCACAGGTCTCCCAAAGGGCCACCCAGCCCTAAAGGGCCTCCCCAGACCCCCGAAGGACCCCCGGCGCCCCAAAGGCCCCTGAGCCCCCATTTTTAATACTTTTTTATGGCTTTATTATATCTTTTCAGAACAATTTATTTTCTTAATGTTCATCCTAAACCCATTTTACAAGTTGAAGTAGCCATCCTATTCACCCACAACTTTACTTTCCTGATTTTTGAATGCTCCAATACCAAGCAGAACTTTTCAATGGCATTTCAGAGCAAGCTACTTTCTTAATGTTCATCCTAAAACCATTTTACAACTTGAATCTCCCATCAGTTTAACCCACAACTTTACTTTACGACTTTTTTTTCTTAATGTCCCTCCTAAACCCATTTTCCAACTTGAAGTACTTATCTTTTTCACCCAAAACTATACTTTACAGCTTTTTGGATACCTTAACACCAAGAAATACTTTTCAAAAGACATTTCAGAGCAAGTTATTTTCTTAATGTCCCTCCTAAACCCATTTTCCAACTTGAAGTACTTATCTTTTTCACGCACAACTATACTTTACAGCTTTTAGGATACCTCAACACCAAGAAATACCTTTCAAAAGGCATTTCAGAGCAAGTTACTTTCTTAATGTCCCCTCCTAAACCCATTTTATAAGTTGAAGCATCCTTCCTTTTCACCCACAACTTTACTTTACAGCTTTTGGGATACCTCAACACCAAGAAATACCTTTCAAAGGGCATTTCAGAGCAAGTTCCTTTCTTAATGTCCCTTCTAAACCCATTTTACAAGTTGAAGTACCCATCCTTTTCACCCACAACTATACTTTACAGCCTTTAAGATACCTCAACACCATTAAATACCTTTCAAAAGACATTTCAGAGCAAGTTCCTTTCTTAATGTCCCTTCTAAACCCATTTTACAACTTGAAGTACTTATCTTTTTCACCCAAAACTATACTTTACATCTTTTTGTATACCTCAACACCAAGAAATACTTTTCAAAGACCATTTCAGAGCAAGTTCCTTTCTTAATGTCCCTTCAAAACCCATTTTACAAGTTGCAGTACTTATCTTTTTCACCAAAAACTATACATTAGAGCTATTTGGATAACATAACACAAAGAAGTACTTATCAAAGACCATTTCAGAGCAAGTTACTTTATTTTGGTCCCTCCTATAATGTTTTTACAAGTTGATTTACTCGTCTTTTTCATCCAAAACTATACTATTCTTCTATTGGGTGCCTCTTCACAAAGATTTAATGTCCATAGTGCAGTTTATTGCCAGATACTTAATGAATGTCCCTCCTATACTCATTTTACAAGTTGATATACTTATCTGTTTATCACAAAACTATAATTTAAAGCTTTTAGGATACCTCAACACCAAGAAATACTTTTCAAAGACAATTTCAGAGCAAATTACTTTCTTAATGTCCCTCCTAAACCCATTTTACAATTTGATGAACTTATATTTTTCACCCAAAACTATACTTTACAGCTTTTAGGATACCTCTACACCAAGAAATACTTTTCAAAGACCATTTCAGAGCAAGTTATTTTCTTAATATCCCTCCAAAACCCATTTTACAACTTGAAGTACTTATCTTTTTCACCTAAAACTATACTTTACAGCTTTTAGGATACCTCAACACCAGGAAATACTTTTGAAAGAGCAGTTCGGAACAAATTACTTTTTTAATGTCCCTCCTAAACCCATTTTACAAGTTGAAGCTCTTATCTTTTTGTCCCAAAACTATACTTTAAAGCTTTTAGGATACCTCAACACCAAGAAATACTTTTCAAAGACCTTTTCAGTGCAAGTTACTTTCTTAATGTCCCTCCTAAACCCATTTTACAAGTTGAATTACTTATCTTTTTTCAGCCACTACAATACTTTACAGCTTTTAGTATACCTCAACACCAAGAAATACTCTTCAAAGACCATTTCAGAGCAAGTTCCTTTCTTAATGTCCCTCCTAAACCCATTTTAAAAGTTGAAGTACTTATCTTTTTCACCCAAAACTATACTTTACAGCTTTTAGGATACCTCAACACCAAGAAATACTTTTCTAAAATCATTTCAGTGCAAGTTACTTTCTTAATGTCACTCCAAAACCCATTTTACAAGTTGTAGTACTTATCTTTTTCACCCAAAACTATACTTTACAGCTTTTAGGATACCTCAACACCAAGAAATACTTTTCAAAGACCATTTCAGAGGTAGTTCCTTTCTTAATGTCCCTTCTAAACCCATTTTACAAGTTGAAGTACCCATCCTTTTCACCCAAAACTATACTTTACAGCTTTTAGGATACCTCAACACCAAGAAATACTTTTCAAAGACCATTTCAGAGCAAGTTAATGTCTTAATCTCCCTCCTAAACCCATTTTACAAGTTGATTTAATTATTTTTTTCACCCAAAACTCTACTTTACATCTTTTAGTATACTCAACACCAAGAAATACTTTTCTAAGACAATTTCAGAACACATTCTTTTCTTATTGTCCTTCCTAAGCTCTTTTTACAAGTTGATGTACTTATCCTTTTACCACCCAACAACACTCCACAGATTTTACGATGCCCCAACACCAAGAAATACTTTTCAAAGACCGTATTAGAGCAAGTTACTTTCTTAATGTCCCTCCTAAACTCATTTTCCAAGTGGAAGTAATTATACTTTTCACCCAAAACTATACTTTACAGCTTTTAGAATACCTCAACACCAAGAAATACTTTTCAAATACCATTTCAGAGCAAGTTACTTTCTTAATGTCCCTCCTAAACCCATTTTACAAGTTGAAGTACTTATCTTTTTCACCCACACTTATAATTTAAAGCTTTAATGATACAAAATCAAATTGAATTTATAATAATCTTAGATTTCTTAGCTTGTCAAATTCTTAATGTCACTCATAACCCAATATTACAACATGAAGAGATTATCCTTTTCACAAACAACTATACTTTACAGCTTTTAGGGTACCTCAACACCCAGAAATACTTTTCAAAAGGCATTTCAGAACAAGTTATTTTCTTAATGTCCTTCCTAAACCCATTTTCCAACTTGAATTACTTATCTTTTTCACCCACAACTATACTTTACAGCTTTTTGGATGCCTCAACACCAAGAAATACTTTTCAAAGACCAGTTCAGAGCAAGTTACTTTCTTAATGTCCCTTCTAAACCCATTTTACAAGTTGAAGTACCCATTCTTTTTACCCACAACTTTACTTTACAGCTTTTAGGATACCTCAATACCAAGAAATACTTTTCAAAGACCATTTCAGAGCGAGCTCCTTTCTTACTTTCCCTCCTAAACCCATTTTACATGTTGAAGTAATTATCTTTTTCACCCAAAACTATCCTGTACTTATTTTTGTTGGACACAACTACATGAAATACTTTCCAATGACCATTACTGAGCAATTGCCTGTATCTATGTCACTCCTAAACACAAGTTTAAGTTCTTAACTTTTTATCACACAACTATACATTACTTATTTAAGGTTAACTCAGATCAAAGAACTACTTTCCAAAGACAATTTAGGAACAATTTACTTTCTTAATGCCACTCCTAAACCCCTTTTACAAGAATAAACATTCATCTTTTTCACCCAAAACTATACTTTACAGCTTTTTGGATACCTCAACACCAAGAAATACTTTTCAAAGACCATTTCAGAGCAATTGCCTTTCTTATGGTCCCTCCTACACTCATTGTATAAGTATATGTACTTATCTTTTTCACACAAAACTATACTTTTCAGCTTTTAGGATACCTCGAAACCAAGAAATACTTTTCAAAGACCACTTCAGAGCAAGTTACTTTCTTGAGGTCCCGCAGAAAACCAAATTACAACTTGAAGTACTTATATATTTCACCCACAAATATACTTTACAGCTTTTAGGATACATCAACACCAAGAAATACTTTTCAAATACCATTTCAGAGCAAATTCCTTTCTTAATGTCCCTGCTAAACCCATTTTACAAGTTGTAGTACTTAACTTGTTCACCCACAACTATACTTAACAGCTTTTAGTATACCTCAACACCAAGAAATACTTTTCAAAGACCATTTTAGAGCACGTTACTTTCTTAATGTTCACTCCTAAACCCATGTTGAAGTAATTATATTTTTCACACAAAACTATCCTTTACAGCTTTTAGGATACCTAAAAACCTAGAAACACCTTTCAAAGACCAGTTCAGACCAAGTTAATTTCTTAATATCCCTCCTAAAGCCAACTTCGAACTTGAAGTACCCATCTTTTTCATCTAAGTCAATACTTTACAGCTTTTAGGATACCTCAAAACCAAGAAATACTCTTCAAAAACCGTTTCAGACCAAGTTACTTTCATATTATCCCCTCCTAAGCCCATTTTACAAGTTGAAGTACTTATCTTTTTCACCCACAACTATACTTTACAGATTTGAGGATACCTCAACAACAAGATATAACTGCAAACGATCAATTCTGAATAATTTAATGGCCTAATATTTATTCTAAAGCCATTTTACATCTTGAAGTACAAATCTCCTTATCCACCATGTTTACTGTACAGAATTATATATACACAATCATAACTAAATACTTAGGTTAGGCTAGATTAAATTAGGTTAGATTAGGTTAGGTTATCCTACGTACGCTTCACTTAGGTTAGGTGAAAGACAGGCAAAAAGTTAGGTGAATGGTTAGGTTAGGGTAGACTAGATTAAGTTAGATTCGTTTATTTTAGGTGAGTCTCGTAAAGCATAATTCCCCGCGCTTAGTTAGGCGAACCTAGCCTAACCTGAATTACAATAAACTAACTTAATCTAGTCTATCCTAACCTAACCCTTCACTTAACTTTTTGCCTGTCTTTCACCTAACCTAAGTGAAGCGTACGTAGGATAACCAAACCTAATCTAACCTAATTTAATCTAGCCTAACCTAAGTATTTCTTGGTGTTGAGGTATCCTAAAAGCTGTAAAGTATAGTTGTGGGTGAAGAAGATAAGTACTTCAACTTGGAAAATGGGTTTAGGAGGGACATTAAGAAAGTAACTTGCTCTGAAATGGTCTTTAAAGAGTATTTCTTGGTGTTGAGGTATCCCCAAAGCGGTAAAGTAAGGTTTTGGGTGAAAAAGATAAGTACTTCAACTTGTAAAATGGGTTTAGGAGGGACATTAAGAAAGTAACTTGATCTGAAATGGTCGTTGAAAAGTATTTCTTGATGTTGAGGTATCCTAAAAGCTGTAAAGATTAGTTTTGGGTGAAAAAGATAAGTACTTATACTTGGAAAATTGGTTTAGGATGGACATTATGAAAAGAACTTGCTCTGAAATGGTCTTTGAAAAGTATTTCTTGGTGTTGAGGTATCCTAAAAGCTGTAAAGTGTAGTTTTGGGTGAAAAAGATAAGTACTTCAACTTGTAAAATGGGGTTAGAAGGGACATTAAGAAAGTAACTTGCTCTGAAATGGTATTTGAAAAGTATTTCTTGCTGTTGAGGTATCCTAATAGCTATAAAGTATAGTTTTGGGTGATAAGTATTAGTACTTCAAGTTTTAAAAAGGGTTTATGAGGGACAATAATAAAGTCAATTGCTATGAAATTGCATTATTATAAAATTTCTTTGTGTTTAGGCATCATAAAATATTTAAAGTATAGTTGTTGGTTAAAAAGATAAGTAATTCAATTTGTAAAATGGGTTTAGGAGGGACAAAGAACTTGCTCTGAAATGGTCTTTGAAAAGTATTTCTTGGTGTTGATGTATCCTAAAAGCTGTAAAGTAAAGTTGTGGGTGAAAAAGATAAGTACTTCAACTTGTAAAATGGGTTTAGGGGGGACACTTAGAAATGAACTTGCTCTGAAACTGGCTTTGAAAAGTATTTCTTGGTATTGATGTATCCGAAAAGCTGTAAAATTTATATTTGGGTGAAAAAGATAAGTACTTAAACTTGGAAAATGGTTCTAGGAGGGACATTAAGAATGCAACTTGTTCTGAAATGGTATTTGAAAATTTTTTCTTGGTTTTGAGGTATCCAAAAAGCTTTAAAGTATAGTTTTGGGTGAAAAATAAGTACTTCAACTTGTAAAGTTGGTTTAGGAGGGACATTAAGAAAGTAACTTGTTCTTAAATGGTCTTTGAAAAGTATTTCTTGGTGTTGGGGTATCCTAAAATCTTTAAAGTAAAGTTTGGGTGAAAAAGATAAGTACATAACCTCGTAATATGGGTTTAGGAGGGATATTAATAAAGTAATTTGCTCTGAAATTGTCTTTAAATAGTATTTCTTTCTGTTGAGGTATCAAAAAATATGTACAGTAGAGTTTTGTGTGAAAAAGATAAGTACATCAACTTGTAAAATGGGTTTAGGAGGGACATTAAGAAAGTAACTTGCTCTGAAATGGTCTTTGAAAAGTATTTCTTGGTGTTGAGGTATCCTAAAAGCTGTAAAGTATAGTTTTGGGTGAAAAATATATGTACTTCAACTTTTAAAAGGGGTTTAGGAGGGACATTAATAAAGTAACTTCCTCTGAAATGGTATTTGAATATTATTTATTGATTTTGATTTACGCTAAAAACTGAATAGTATAGTTGTGGGTGAAAAAAATAAGTACTTATACTAGTAAAAGCGTAATAGGAGGTATATTAAGAAAAGAACTTTCGCTGCAATGGTCTATGAAAAGTATCTCTTGGTATTGAGGTATCCTAAAAGCTGTAAAGAATAGGTGTTGATGAAAAAGATAAGTACTTCAACTTGTAAAATGAGTTTAGAGTTAACATTAAGAAAGTAACTTGCTATAAAATGGTCTTTGAAAAGTATTTCTTGGTGTTGTGGTATCCTATAAGCTTAAACTTAACTGTGTTTATGAAAAAGATAATTAATTCAAGTTGTAAAATTATTGTATGCGGAGAAATAAGAAAGGGAATAACACTGAAAAGTTATAAGGAAGCTATTTATTTGTGTCTATTTATCCTCAAATATGCAGAGACTAGTTGTGGTTTAAAAAGATAAATACTTCAACATGAGTTTAGGAGGGACATTGAGAAAGTAACTTGCTCTGAAATGGGCTTTGAAAAGTATTTCTTGGTGTTGAGGTATCCTAAAAGCTGTAAAGTATAGTTTTGGGTGAAAAAGATAAATACTTCAACTTGTATATTGGGTTTAGGTGGGAAACTTAGAAAGGAACTTGCTCTGAAATGGTCTTTGAAAAGTATTTCTTGGTGTTGAAGTATCCTAAAAGCTGTAAAGTATAGTTGTGGGTGAAAAAGATAAGTACTTCATCTTGTAAATTGAGTTTTGGAGGGACATTAACAAAGGAACTTGCTCTGAAATGGTCTTTGAAAATTATTTCTTGATGTTGAGGTATCCTAAAAGCTGTAAAGTATAGTTTCGGGTGAAAAAGATAAGTACTTCAACTTGTAAAATGGGTTTAGGAGGGACATTAAGAAAGTAACTTACTCTGAAATGGTCTTTGAAAAGTATTTCTTGGTGTTGGGGTATCCTAAAAGCTGTAAAGTATAGTTTTGGGTGAAAAAGATAAGCAGTTCAACTTGTAAAATGGGTTTAGGAGGGACATTAAAAAAGGAACTTGCTCTGAAATGGTCTTTGAAAAGTATTTCTTGGTGTTGAGGTATCCTAAAAGCTGTAAAGTATAGTTTTGGGTGAAAAAGATTACTACAACAACTTGTAAAATGGGCTTAGGAGGGACATTAAGAAAGGAACTTGCTCTGAAATGGTCTTTGAAAAGTATTTCTTGGTGTTGAGGTATCCTAAAAGCTGTAAAGTAAAGTTGTGGGTGAAAAGAATGGGTACTTCAAGTTGGAAAATGGGTTTAGAAGGGACATTAATAAAGGACCGTGCTCTGATATGGTCTTTGAAATGTGTTTCTTTGTGTTGAGGTATCCTAAAAGCTGTAAAGTATAGTTTTGTATGAAAAAGATAAGTACTTCAACTTGTAAAATGGCTTTAGGAGGGACATTAAGGAAGTAACTTGCACTGAAAAGGTCTTTGAAAAGTATTTCTTGGTGTTGAGGTATCCTAAAAGCTGTAAAGTATAGTTTTGTGTGAAAAATATAAGTACTTCAACTTGTAGAATGTGTTTAAGGGACATTAAGAAAGGAACTAGATCTGAAATGGTCTTTGAAAAGTATTTCTTGGTGTTGAGGTATCCTAAAAGCTGTAAAGTATTGTTTTGGGTGAAACAGATAAGTACTTCAACTTGTAAAATGGGTTTAGGAGGGACATTAAGAAAGTAACTTGCTCTGAAATGTTCTTTTAAAAGTATTTAGTGGTGTAGAGGTATAATAAAATCTGAAAAGTATAGTTTTGGGTGAAAATGATAATTGCGTCAACTTGTAAAATGGGTTTAGGAGGGACATTAAGAAAGTAACTTGCTCTGAAATGGTCTTTGAAAAGTATTTCTTGGTGTTGATGTATAATAAAAGCAGTAAAGTATAGTTGTGTTATAAATATATAAGTAATCAAACTTGTAATCTTTTATTATGTGTGAAATTAATAAATTTAATTTCTCTTAAATTGTCTTTGAAAAGTATTTCTTGGTATTTAGGTATCGTAAAAGCTGTAAATTATAGTTTTTGGTGAAAAAGATAAGTACTTCAAGTTGTAAAATGAGTTTAGGAGGGACATTAAGAAAGTAACTTGCTCTGAAATGGTCTTTGAAAAGTATTTCTTGGTGTTGAGGTATCCTAAAAGCTGTAAAGTATAGTTTTGTGTGAAAAAGATAAGTACATCAAATTGTAAAATGGTAGTTTAAGTAATAAGAAAACGGGTACGTGTACAGTCCTGTTATTTGAAATGTAGTTCTTTGGGATGATGTATCCTAAAAGGAGTAACATATATTTTTTAGAGAAAAAGATGAGAACATCGAGTTAGAGAATGGGCTTAGGAGGGGACCTAATGACTGGATCAACTTAAGACCTGGTGTTTGAAAGGTATTTCTTTTTGTTTATGTATCATAAAAGATGTAAAGTTTAGTTGTGGTTGAAATAGATTATTACTTCAAGTTTTAAATTAGGTTTAGATGGGACATTAAGAAAGGAACTTGCTCTGAAATGGTCTTTGAAAAGTATTTCTTGGTGTTGAGGTATCCTAAAAGCTGTAAAGTATAGTTTTGGGTGAAAAAGATAAGTACTTCAAGTTGTAAAATGGGTTTAGAAGGGACATTAAGAAAGGAACTTGCTCTGAAATGTCTTTTGAAAGGTATTTAATGGTGTTGAGGTATCCTAAAGGCTGTAAAGTATAGTTGTGGGTGAAAAGGATGGGTACTTCAACTTGTAAAATAGGTTTAGAAGGGACATTAAGAAAGGAACTTGCTCTGAAATGCCCTTCGTAGGTATTTTTTGGTGTTGAGGTATCCAAAAAGCTGTAAAGTAAAGTTGTGGGTGAAAAGGAAGGATGCTTCAACTTATAAAATGGGTTTAGGAGGGGACATTAAGAAAGTAACTTGCTCTGAAATGCCCTTTGAAAGGTATTTCTTGGTGTTGAGGTATCCTAAAAGCTGTAAAGTATAGTTGTGGGTGAAAAAGATAAGTACTTCAAGTTGTAAAATGGGTTTAGGAAGGACATTATGAAAAGAACTTGTTCTGAAATGCCCTTTGAAAAGTATTTCTTGGTGTTGAGGTATCCTAAAAGCTGTAAAGTATAGTTTTTGGTGAAAAAGACAAGTACTTCAACTTGTAAAATGGGTTGAGAAGGGACATTAAGAAAAAAGGTCGTAAAGTAAAGTTGTGGGTGTAAAGGATGGGTACTTCAATTTGTAAAGTGGGTTTAGGAGGGACATTAAGAAAAGAACTTGTTCTGAAATGCCATTGAAAAGTATTGCTTGGTGTTGGAGCATTCAAAAATCAGTATAGTAAAGTTGTGGGTGAAAAGAACTTGTAAAATGGGTTTAGGATGGACATTAATAAAATAACTTGTTCTGAAAAGATATAATAAAGCCATAAAAAATTATTAAAAAATGGGGGCTCTGGGACCTTTGGGGCTCCGGGGGATCTTTGGGGGTCTGGGGGGGCCCTTTAGGGCCGGGTGGCCCTTTGGGAGCCCTGTGGACCTTTGGGGGTGTGGGGAGGGCCTTGGGGGGGGTTGGGGGCACTTGAGGGCCGATTGGTCCTTTGGGAGCCCGGTGGACCTTTGGGGACCGGTTGCGGGCCTTTGGGGGTCCGGGGGCCCTTTGGGAGCCCTGGAGGACCTTTGGGGACTGTGGGAGGACCTTTGGGGGTCCGGGGGCCCATTGGGAGCCTGGGGACCTTTGAGGACCGGGGGAGGACCTTTGGAGGCCCGGGGAGGGCTTTTGGGGATCCGGGGGCCCTTTGGGAGCTTGGGAGACCTTTGTGTACCGGGGGCTTCCTTCGGGGTTGGGGTAGGGGGATTGGAACCCTTTGGGGTTGTGGTAGGGGGATCGGAACCCTTTGGGGTTGGGGTAGGGGACCTCACGACACTGTTAAAATACAACTTGTGTATTATAACGACCACAGAGTTTCACCCTTAAATTTTCTTCTAAAATCATCTTTTAAATCATCTTTTAAAATGTCTCTAACTGTTTCGCCGAAATAATTCCATAAATGGCTAAAACGGCTTCGCCCAAAAAATCCCTAAACGTAATTTCAGCGTGTTCCTTTTGTTTGGCATCCCTGTGCTTTCACATTTGAAATTACAAAGAAACCTGATTCCCGTGCTAAAACAATTCATCGATAAGATCTAAACATTCGCTCGGAGACAGTTCTCTTTAGAAACAACAAATTAATTCCCTTTCGTGTCAAATCAATTATCTTTGGAAACAACAAATTAATTCCCCTTTCATGTCAATCATGACATCATCTGTCATGTGTGATCTAAACTGTGCCTCGGAAACATTCTCTTTGGAAATACATCAAAGACATTAATTAACTTGACGTCATCTGTCAGACATTAATTAACCTTGCCCGGAAACAATTTGATTAATGACTCAATAATCCATGAAAGTGAGAAAATTCCTGTTTTTCCATTCTCACTGACAAAAGCCATAAAACAGACATAAATTGACCAACACACATAACCATAAAAGAAAACAGACATAAATGTGAGAAAGTTCTTGTTTTTTCATTCTCACTAACAACAAACAGATATAAATTATGTAAAAAAAGTTGTAGGTGGCAGCACATGTGTTCGTTCTGTACCTCCTGAGGCATCTCTACTAGAGTTTACGGTCAAAAACCCTTATTAGCTCAGATTTTACGGAAATAGTTTATTTTTCGATCCAAAACTGGACTCAAGTTTCACATTTGAATCAGAGAATTGTATTTTCCATAATTTTCTTACAAAAACCTAGAGTTTAGGGTCAAAAACCCTTATTAGCTCAGATTTTAGGCTTGCAATTCGCCCCCCACTATCACACTATAACTAGGCTAAGACACCCCTCTGTAATCGCCCCATCTCCCCCAAAACACTTTTCAGCCATTTCTATTTAAAAATTTTATTTCAACTAATTCATTCGGGTTTTTTCGCAAGCAATTCGCCCCCCCACTATCACACTACAACTACGCTAAAACACCCCTCTGTCATCGACCCATCTCCCCCAAAACACTTTTCAGCCATTTCTAGTTAAAAATTTTATTTTCAAGTCATCCACTCGTGTTTTTTGCAAGCAATACACCCCATAACTATCTCATTATAACTGCTCTAGGGCAGCCGGCTGGCATCGCACTATCTCCCCCCCACACTATTTTTTCAGATGTTTCTAGTTAAAAATGTTATTTCAACTCATTCATTTGGGTTTTTCGCTAGCAATTTACCCCCCACTATCACACTATAACTACTCTAAGACACCCCTCTGTCTCCGCCCCATCTCCCCCAAAAAACTTCAGCCCTTTCTAGTTAAAAATTTTATTTCAACTCATTTATTCAGGTTTTTTCGCAAGCAATTCGCCCCCACTCTAATACTACAGCTATGCTAAAAACACCCCTCTGCCAGCGACCCATCTCCTCACAAAACACTTCTCAGCCATTTCTCGTTAAATTTTTTACTGTCAAGTCATCCACTCTGGTTTTTTTTAAGTATTGCGCCCCCCAAGTATCACACTACAAATGCTCTATGACAACCAGCTGCCTTCGCACTATTTCCCCCAAAAAATATTTTTTCAGAGATTTCTAGTTAAAAATGTTATTCAACTCATTCATTTGGGTTTTTCGCTAGCAATTTGCCCTCCCACTATCACACTATAACTACGCTAAGACACCCCTCTGTCATCGACCCATCTTCCCCAAAACACTTTTCGGCCATTTCTAGTTAAAAATTTTATTTCAACTCAATCATTTGGGCTTTTCGCTAGGAATTCGCCCCCCACTATCACATTATAACTACGCTAAGACATCCCTCTGCGATCGACCAAGTTCCCCCACCATAAGTTTCAGCCATGTCTCGTTGGCACATTTACTTTCATGTAATCCTATCGGGTTTTTTTGTAATTTGTGTGAGCAAACTCTCTGTAACTCTCGCTGCTTTATAGACGCTATCGATGATCGGACACTCTCCCCCCAAAAGTCGTTCGTCACAGATCACTCATTAAAAATGTGATTTACACTCCGTATTTTGGGTTTTTCGCTAGAAATTCACCCCCCACTATCAAACTATAACTACTCTAAGACACCCCTCTGTCATCGACCCATCTCCCCCAAAACACTTTTCAGCCATTTCTAGTTAAAAATTTTATTTTCAAGTCTTCCACTCGGGTTTTTTGTAAGCAAGACGCCCCCGAACTATCACACTATAACTACTCTATGACAGCCGGCTGCCATGGCACAATATCCACCAAAAAGTATTTTTTCCGAGATTTCTATTTAAAAATGTTATTTCAACTCATTCATTTGGGTGTTTCGCTAGCAATTTGCCCCCCACTATCACACTATAACTACGCTAAGACATCCCTCTGTCATCGACCCATCTCCCCCAAAACACGTTTCAGCCATTTCTAGTTAAAAATTTTATTTGAACTCATTCATTTGGGTTTTTCGCTAGCAATTCACCCTCCCACTATCACATTATAACTACGCTAAGACATCCTTCTGCGATCAACCCATCTCCCCCAAAATAATTTTCAGCTATTTCTCGTTACAAATTTTACTTTCAAATCATCCAGTCGGGGTTTTTTGCAATCAATACACCCCCAAAGTATCGCACTATAACTGCTCTATAAAAGCCGGCGGCCATCGCACTATTTCCCCCAGAAAATATTTTTCAGAGATTTCTTGCTAGAAATGTTTTTTCAACTCATTCATTTGGGTTTTTCGCTAGCAATTCGCCCCCCACTATCAAACTATAACTACGCTAAGACACCCCTCTGTCATCGACCCATGTCCCCCAAAACACTTTTCAGCCATTTCTATTTAAAAATTTTATTTCAACTCATTCATTTGGGTTTTTTGCTAGCAATTCGCCCTCCACTATCACACTATAACTACGCTAAGACATCATTCTGCCATCAACCCATCTCCCCCAAAACACTTTTCAGCCATTTCTAGTTAAAAATTTTATTTTCAAGTCATCCACTCGGGTTTTTTTGTAAGCAATACGCCCCCAAAGTATCACACTATAACTGCTCTATGACAGCCGGCTGCCATCGCACTATTTCCCCCAAAAAATATTTTTTCAGAGATATCTATTTAAAATTGTTATTTCAATTCATTCATTTGGGGTTTTTGCTAGCAATTCACCCCCCACTATCAAACTATAACTACTCTAAGACACCCCTCTGTCATCGACCCCTCTCCCCCAAAACACTTTTCAGCCATTTCTAGTTAAAAATTTTATTTCAACTCATTCATTTGGGTTTTTTCGCAAGCGATTTGGCCCCCACTATTACACGATAACTACGCTAATACACCCCTCTGTCATCGACCCATCCTTCCCAAAACACTCTTCAGCCATTTCTAGTTAAAATTTTTATTTCATCTCATTCATTCCGGGTTTTTCTCACGCAATTCGGCCCACAGTACAGCACTACAAGTACTCTAAGACACCCCGCTGCCATCACCCCACCACTTGTGTATTATACAGAACACATCGAATAAATAAAGCTATCCGTTATTAAAATTATTTTCTTGCCATCTACATCTTTCTTAGTATGAACTTTTTAGTATACTATAACGTTAAACTCTATTTTAAATTGAACACACTGTTCAAACGACACTTGTGTATTATACAGAACACATCGAAGAAGTAAAGCTAGGTCAACTCATAAGACCATTTTATCATCGTTAACCATTTCTATTGAATGATATTGTTCCAAATTTATACTAAATAAGCTAGGAGTTAACAGCCCCGAGGGGTAACCTTAACTGATAATCACCAATCCGCAAATTCGATACCCTTTTTTTCTCCACCTTCATACGATAAAATTCGCAAATATTATCTTGCTCTATTTTTTCCCTATTATTCAATTGATATCGTTCGTATACTCCAATTCGCAAATGCTAAACCTTTTTTTTCTCCACCTTCCTAGGATCCAATTCGCAATTTCTATCTACCAACAAATTCATAACAACCTATTCTTGAATAAAGGCAATTGTCCAAACAAAATCTGAAGTCACTCTTGATAGCACAATCTGCAAAGAAATGGACCAATGGAAAATACATGGCTTATAGACAGCTTTTCCATCAAAATAATTGCTAAATACGCAATTTGACAATTTCTAGTTTTCGATTTAAAAAAAAACACTTATATTCTCAAAACGTGTTTGACCACTTTATAGGTTTGGTCGCTTTTTGCAATGTGCACGTAAAACTGTAGTGTATATTCTTGTGCAATTCCATGTGTACTT
The DNA here is from genome assembly GCF_049724085.1 of Artemia sp. Qi Xiang Cuo. Lineage (NCBI taxonomy): Eukaryota > Metazoa > Arthropoda > Branchiopoda > Anostraca > Artemiidae > Artemia > Artemia sp. Qi Xiang Cuo. The sequence goes on from NC_142814.1 coordinate 7,288,615, forward strand.
CAAACCTTTAACACTATTAGTACTTTAGTTGTGTTTTCAGGCAGCGGGTTTGAAGCTTGTTTTCAGCGGGTTCGGCAAAAATAATTTTCAGGTTCTCCTTGTCAAACCCAGCGAAACCTAAAAGCGTTTTCATCTTACACTTTCCAAGCGTGTCGGACATGGGTTCCTCAAAATTGTAACGCTCCAGGATAGCATGGTTGAACACGGGTTCTTAAAAGACATTCGCCCGTGTTGAACATGGCACTCGAAACGATAATCTGCACAACCCGTGTCAAACTCTGTGTTGGATGTGGAAGAGTCCTGTTTTCAGGAAGAGTCCTGAAAACAGGACTCTTGCTGTTCAATAATAGAGACAGGTTGGATGGCAATGGATCCTTAGCCAAGCGGTTGGAAGTGGTGTTACAAACGCTGGTCAGATATAAAAAAACTCATTGAGATTTTGAAGACGATGTTTGGTCTTTTGTGTTTTTACAGGCTGATCATTATGGCACGTGGCTGGCAGTTTATCTTATGAGTCAGTTCTTAGGACCCATGCCCATTATTATCAGGATAATGTCCCTTTTCTCCTGCATATACATTTACTTGTATGGTAATGTTTATTTGCGCTTTAAATTCACTCGTAAAGGTTAGCCTATTCTCAGTGGCACACTTTAAATATATAAAACTTATTAAATATAGAAACTTCATATAACGATTGAAAGCCTCAGAAAATTTGTGCAATTTCAAACGAAGGGGAAAACCCCCTAGAACGGGTGCAATCTAGAATTGTAGCATCATCGTCAGCAGATCCAAGAGCCTTATTGCAGAGATTTCAAGTTCTTTTGTGCAAAAGAAAGAAATTAGTTTTTTTCCAGAGGAATATTGTGCATGTTTGTTTTTAATTCTAGTAAAGATGAAGATTGAAATAACCCGATGTGTAAATTATTAGTGTTTAAAAGCTAATTACCATTTGGAAATAGCTTCCTTATAGTCAGGTTAACACTAGCATAATGAAGAAATTAATCTAATAGCCTAATTAGCGAAACTTAAATAACTTAATTTAACCCAATAAATTAATTTATTATTAGTTGATAAGACTGTAATACATCAATACATGAATACTGAGGTAACAACAATTAATTACCTAAACCATGTAATGTCTTGTAACCATATTTAGCAGTTTAACTTAACTTAATTTAAAAATTAATTAGGAAGATTTTGTTAAGATTAGTAAAAGAAGATAGAGGTAAAAATAGCTGGCTACATGAACTTTGTTGTGTTTAATAGCTGTATTTAATGACTTAACAAGCTTAGCTTAATAGCCTTAACTTTATGTACTAATTTAATTTAATAAATTGTTAATAAGATTTTAATAAGATGTGTTAAAACAACTCACTACATCAATTATATTATGCAGGGATAGTCCAAACTTCACTTCAATGGGCTGACGAGAGTTTTCAGCAGGTCTTACAGTTGAGTCGTATCTTGACATTAGATATCTCATCAGCCTATATTCATTATAATCAGCATCTACCAGCCAAGTAGCTAAAAAAGAGTCTTAGGTTGTACTTTTCAAAATGGGATGTTTTTGTAATATGTTGGAGCTTCTTAGATTGAAAGTCAGTTTTAAATAAAATTATAAACAAGAAGAAAAGTTGTTGTAAATACGAAAAAAGAGATAAATCTTACAAATATTACCAAACTTCTCATTTAGATTTTTCTTACTTTTTGAATTTCTCAATGTCTGAGAAATACGGATAGTAAAAAATCAAACCATGCAAAATTCCGATTTATCGATTTCATCATAAATATACTTTCAAAAAAAAGATATACTTTCAAAAATTGTATTTTTTTTTTATTTGTTTGAGTTTTATAGAATAAAAATTAGTTTTGAATAAATTTATAAGAAAGAACTAAATATGTTATAAGTAAGAAAAAAAAAGTATCTTCTACAAATGTTTGCTCAACTTCCCATTTAAGATTGTTTTACTGTTAAAACTTCTTAATGCTCTTATATGGAAAATCGAACTTAGCAAAATTCCAATTCATCATTTTCATCGAAGTTCCTCATTTTAACCGAGGCTCACGCTCATTTAAATCTGCTGAAACATACAAACGGACGCAATCGTCAACTACTCAGTTGAAACTTTTTAATTTCTAAACATGATCCCAATGAATTTCAACAAAAATGATTTAAACAGAGAGAAAAAGAGGATTACTTTGCTACAGCTTCGTGGCTTTACTTTAACCTAACCTTTACTTTTACCTAACCCTTACCTAACCGGGCTTTACTTTAACTGATTAATGTTTGTAAGATACTTTTATAAGCCATTCAAACTACTTTTTTGGTGTTTATCAGAAAGGAAATAAAAGAAACGACTCCTTTATAAAACTTAATTGTTTCTGAACAAAATTTTAAGTCAGTAGGAAGATCTATAAATTCAATACAAGTTGATTGGTTCAGCAATGGGAAATCTTACACCAGTAAAACGAACCGTTTTATTTGTCACGTGATTTTGCCAGTAAATGACCTGTTCTTCTGTGGTCAAAATAAAACAGAAAAATTAAACAAATGGGCTTGTGGCATAAAAGAAACATATGTTGCAAATCAAAGGCTGGAATTTTATTTTGAAACTCAAGTTGGTGAGGTATTAATAATGTACTGCTGGTTCAGGGATGGATCCAGGATTATTTTTTTTTGGGGGGGGGCGCAAAATGGGTTGATCCGATAAACTTGAGTTAAGAGCAAATTTAATTAACGCAAACTTGCGTTAATTAGGTAAATTACACTACTTTAGACTACGTTAGGGGGGCGCGTGCCCCCCTAGCCCACACCTCTGGATCCACCACTGTGCTGGCTGCTTGTTTTAAGACAAACAAGAGCAGAGTATCAGTCATAGTAGTAGATGCCTATGTTGAATCGACTGATTGAAATAGTGGTGACTCAGATGAATTATAATTAAAGCTACAGGAATGAATAGAAAGGATATCATGTACATTACCAGGTCCATTACCATCTAGTCCATTACCTGTTAACATTACAATCTAATAGTTTCCGGGGTTAATCAAAAGCTGAAATTTCGGAAGAACAACTACCCTCCAAGAAGTAATGACACCGGTAGACTCCAGTTTGAGACTTTGAGAAAATTTCCAGGAAAAGTTGAATATTAAACTAAAGAGTATATAATTTAACAATGTAAAGGTTTTAAGTTTGGTAGAGAAGAGGAGTGTCTTTTTCAACAAGTATTAGAGTGGTGAATCATATGAAATTAAAAAAATACAAGGAAAGTAGAGAAAACATTAAAATATTAATTAAGGACATGTGAAGCGGAGGCTATGGATGAAATTGCTGAAGATTCAGGATACAATCGCATGGCATAATTATATAATATTGTATTGGTATATTAACAAACTGAGATATAATTATCAATATAGACTTGTCTCATTTAAAGTTAGGAAAACGGCCAAAATTAGTGATAAGAAAAGGGTTAAAGACAGATGGACATAGCATTTTGAAAATATGCTAAACCGTGGTAAAGTTAAGGGAAATGATTAGACAAGGAAAAATAAAGTTTTCACACTTTGCCAGTACAGGAATTTTTCTTGCGAGGAAGAATTAGAGCCAGTTCTAAAAAGATAATAAATTAGGCCTTAGATATTGATAGTATGGTAAATGAGATTTTAAATATGGTGGTTGTGAAGTTGGAGATAAATTACTGAAGATTATGAACATAACTTTTGAAAAAAAAGAAGTACCTAGTAATTTTAGGAACACTTTAATTAAACATGTTTATAAGAAAAACAAATGATAAGAGTGAGTGTGGTGACTGTAGAAGCATTAGCCTGGTTTCTGTTGAAAATAGTATAATCGTACTGTTTAGACTTAGAGATGTCTAGTAAGGGGAATTTTCAAATAAAGTTAAATTAGACCTTCTTGGGCAGGTTAGAAATTGGAACTTCTTGGGCATTGTAAGGCTCTAGATAAGTCGCATCGGGTCACATGTAGTTGAAAGCAGAACAATAAAAGATGAAGATTTTATACATTTTTCGTTGTTGTGACATTAAATAATCTGAAAATTTCTCAGTTTGTAACAAACAAAATAAATAATACTAAAACTATACCAACTACAAAAGAAAAAGATTTTGACTCTGCAGTTTATTTCTTTGTTGCATTTTAATAATCTATAGAATTGCCTCATGTTTACAAATCTATGACCAGTTTTAAAATTGCACTTTTGTTGGGATCTCCTAAAATATTGAAGTTGGCATAAAACACTTTAATGATGAACAATATAAATATTTTGGAGTCAGTTGAACTGACGCGAACAAACTTAATGACCTCTAAAGAAGAAAGAAAAACATTGTAGTTTAAAAAATACTTGGGCAAAACATGTAGCCAAAGAAAAGAAATCAGTACCTCCAATTCAGACAACTGCGATGGTTCGATGAGGGAGTATGTCACAGCATAAATTTTAAAGGGGAAGGGAGACAAAAATAAGGGATTTTTCAGCCGTTACGATGTACAACTATTCGTGATTATATATTCTGATTTTGGGAAGGGGTAAGGGAGAAGGGTGGTAAGTAAGCTGAGTAGGGGGCTTCAGAACAGAGAAAATTACAGTTTAAGCTTCAAAACTTTTTGTTACGACTTTTTTCAGGAACAAAAAGAAGAGAAACACTGCTAATTTACGAGAATATAAAAAAAAATATAATATCATGTTGTGGAGAAACATTGATGGAATATCGAAATTAAGCGACGAGCCGACGAGCTGCTGATCTTTTTTTAAGGTTATCTACAGTACCGGTAGTGTTGGTAAGGCTAGAATAAACTCGCTGGTGCAAACCCGTATATTTTGTGCATTTTAATGCATCAAAAGTTTGAAGGGTGTTAAACCAAATATCGCGTATGGTTGGCTCCAATGATAAGACAATAAAGTCTCGACAATTAATATATTTTTGCTTAGATAGCAGTAGCCTAAATACGTTTTTGCTTAGATAGCATATTCACTTTTAGATAAAGGCTGAAATTAAGAAGAAAAAAAAAAAAATCAATATTGGATATCTCTACGGGCGCGATGGATAAAGAATCCGACTAACTGAGAGAGGGCTCTTTTCTCTCTGTGAATGAGTTGTTCTGAGGTTACAATTGTGGTAACTCCGCCCTTTTTTCCCTCCCAGCTCGTGAAGGGTTCATACTTTCAGAGGCAGCTTTGTTTGGGAAAGGGGGAGGAGGCGAGAGAAAGAGATCAAAATAAAACTTTTTACTGGAGTGAGGCAGCAAACCTTTTGTTCAGTTCTCACGAAAGAGTTTAGACGACATTTTATTTTATGCCTATTGCACGGCATGCTGCGTTCCTATAAAGGTATGAAACCCACACGGACTTAAAATGTCACTTGACGCTATTTGGAGTGCCACGATCGATATTAAATGCAGCGTGCCAGCACTGCCTATGTGGCCAGCAAAGAGCAATATAGCTTCCATATCTTGTGTAGGCCGTTTAACAGATGTTAAGTATATTAACTTTCAGAATATATTACTTTTAATTTAACATATTTGAATTATATATTATTTAAATCACTTGAAATAGTTGTTTTCAGTTGTAAGTAAACAGGGGCTGGTCTTTATTTTCCAATTAGAATGCATTCTGGAAATATATACATTTATTTCATTTCATTTTTTTCCCTCTGTGGTGTTGCGTTTATTTCATGATAAATGGTGGTCTTTTCTGCACTTTGACTCTCAGACCTCAGGTTCAGGTATGGTCTTTTTATAATCTTATATGCTGTTTGGTGATTGATCTTTTTTATGATTGTAGCTTATATTGAGTTTTTTTTATCCTCCTTGTATCCCTGGACATGGAACCTTTCGAGGGGGAATAGAAGTAGGCCTTTTGTGTTTCCGAATTGTATTTATTTGTGAATAAAACTCTGAAATCTAAACTTTGTTTTCCATGGAGTTCAGCTTCTCATAAAATTTTTCGTCCTGTAACTCTTAAAAATTAAATGCACAACACACTATATTTTCGTATTTTGACATAAAACATTTTAAAAGCTTTTTTGGACATGAATTAAAAAACAAAATATTTAATATATTTTACATCTTATATCTAATTAAAATTTCTGCAGACCTAGTAATAACTATAAGAAGCATCTAGTATTAATCGGCCGATATTATACACTACTTAGCTCGAAAACACTATTCAGTAATGCAATTACAACACACACAAAAATGTGCCCAGTATAAGCGGGAATTTAGTTGCTTATACATATAGCAAAAACCGAACTAGCTTATATTTCACAAAATACAGGAATAAAAGTGGCAGACACTGGAGTGACAGAACAACATTTCGACAGAACTGTTTTCATTTTTTCTTTACAAGTTATCTTCAGTTTGTTTTTCCTATAACTTAAAAATGTCTAATTTATTAATAAAAAAGTAAAAACACCTCATTACTGAATAGCAAAATTTGAAATAAAATTCTTTAAATCAAGTTTGGTTTGCAAACCAAATGGAAACGTCTGCTTTTGGCAAAATTGGAGATAATTGAAAAGTAATTGTGTGACATTTTTTGCGAATCAAAGATTGTTAGTCACTTTCATTTCAAAAAGTCAGTTCTATTGACCTTTTCCTCATATCCCATTTGGTTTGATAGATATTTAAAAATTAAAATTTTATCCTAAATAATTCATATCATGTTTTTTCACTAGTGAAAAGAGCTATGGACTGTATGTATCAAAATACTTTTGGCCACATATTGATAGCATAATTACCGCTGAAACATACTGCTTAACACCTAAAATTTTTTTTTGCCCTGAATCCATTAATAAGGAATTACTCAGACGAAAAAGTAAAAAATACTGAATCCTTTTTGAATTTGTAGCTCTTCTGTAAATATTTTGCTACGTAACATTCTATCTTTTCAATCACCACATTCGAAATATGACAAACTTTTTTCACCATTTTCAGAAACAGTCAAAAATTAGAAAGTTCATGCTTGAAAGTAAAAAATTTAGAAAGTTCATTTAGAAATTGAAAAATTACAAAGTCAAAAATTTATAAGGCTCAAAAATTTACAATTAAGAAAGTTCAAAAATAAAAAAAATAGAAAGTCAAATATTTAGAAAGTTCATAAAAACTGGTATTTTTATGCTTCAGAGTAAAAAAGAACTTTCGTTTAAGAAACACTGGTCTTCCCTAACGAAAGAAAAATTTATTTTTCATTTTAGCTCAGCCAGTCAGCCAGGATATAGTGGAAGATGCATATACAAGGATATAGGCACCATAAAAGGCGTATATTCTTGATAATAACGCCTTTTTTGTTACTGCAACAGGACTGATAACACTTCAACGCTGTATTTAACGTACTTCAACAGTTGTTATTCACAAAGTGGCAGCCTATTCAAAAATTGTTTATTCGAAAAGTTGGTTTTTCTAGTGGCATAAATACTCTCACAAGAAGAAAGAAAGTGAAAATGTACATCCAGTTTTCTTTTACTGTTATTAGTGCCCAGTTGTTTCATTTCAGTTTTTCGGGGCCAAAACCCTACTCCTTTTTGTAGTAGTTTCTGTTCTTTCTAAGCTTGTCTTGGTTATTATTATAATTTTTGGTCCTTGTGGGTTCATTCATTTATTGATAGTGATTTATATTCATTTCACGGTTGAATTACTATTTGAGTTTATGTTTGATCGTCTTAGACTGAGTTTTTTTTTGCAAAAACTTGTTTTGAAGAAATAGTTTTTACGAAATTAACTTTTCTTCATTATTAATTGATTCAGTTTTTTTTTCTCGGGAACATTTGTAAATATTTTCTTGGGTTTTCTCCTTAACAATCAACGTTTTTGCTTGCTATTATATTTTGGATTTAATTTTGGAACAAATTTCAATAATTGTTGCACAATATAACTTTGGATGTATCGGGACATTATTCAAATAAAGGGGTTGAAAATTTGCAGTATCTTTGGAATTCTTTAGGGCCGAGGCCATTCTAAACACCCTCATGTAACAACCTTGAACACAAAGAAATATTAATAGATCATCTCCATCAACATGCCCTGAAAGTTTCAACTTAATTCCCATAGTCGTTCCTGAGATATCACGGATACACCCTTTGGATAACCTTGAATGTACATAGTGTTTTTTGATATAGTTATACATATCCCTCAACACACACGGAAGTTTTAATTTTTGGCAATCAGCCGTTCCTTAGATATTCCAGATGCGTTCATTTGACAATATAAATATACATAGAAGGAAAACAACATATATATATATATTTGGTTAGGTTCAACAAACCCCTAAAATTACCCTGAAATTTTCAACTAAATACCCCTAGCCACTACTGATAAATTGCAGAAGCATTTTTCCAACAATCTGGATGCACATGGTTTCTAGTAGTCGTAATTATAGTAATAGTAGCAGTAATTAGAGCAGCAGTAGTCCTGATAGTAGTAGAGGCAGTAGAAGCAATACATTAGTCGCAGTAATTGTAGCAGTAGTAGCAGTAGTCGCAGCAGTAATATTAATCGCAATAGCTGTAGTAGGTGTAGTTGTAGTAGTAGTAGCTGTAGCGGTAGTCAGCAAGGCTTTTACAGTTATAGTAGTCTTAGTAGCCATGGTAGTACAAGTCGTAGTAATAGTAGCCGCAGTAGTTGTAGTATTAGTAGCTGTAACCAAGGCCGTACCCAGAGGTTGAGGTTAGGGGGGTTTGAACCCCCTGAAATGTTTGTCTGACTCGTAAAAACGTAACAGAAATTGGTATAAAAATTTTTATTTGCGTCTTTTGAGTTTTTCTGTGTGACCCCCCCCCCCCCCCCCCTCCAAAAAAAAATATGGGTAAGGCCTTGGCTGTACCAGTAGTAATCATAGTAGTTACGGTTGTAGTAATCTCAGAAGTCGTAGTAGTACTAGTTGTAGTAATAGTTGCCATAGTAGTTGTAGTAGTACTAGATGTAGTATCTTCAGTAGTAGTAGTCTCTATGGTGATAGTCGTAGTCGATAGTTTTAATCGTTGTGATAGTAGTTGTAGCAGTCGAAGTCGTAGTAGTTATATTATTTATAGTCGTAATAATAGCCCTAGTAGTAGAAGTCACAGCGGTTGCAGTTGTAATAGTAGCCACAGTGGTAGCAGTACTCATAGCAGTAGTAGTATTAGTGGTAGTAGTAGCAGTAGTTGTTGTAGTAGTAGTAGCAGTGGCATCAACACAGTGTCCACATTTGTTTAGTTAGTTCATCATCCGCTTCCGCATGTCCTAAAAGCTTTAGCTTAATGCCCCAAACCGTTCCTGAGATATTGCTGACGCGTCCTTTTAACAACCTGGACACACATAGTGTGTTTGGTAAAGTTGATCATCCCCTTAACTTTCCCTAAAAGTTTCATCTTAATACCTTTAGCCATTTTGGAGAGACTTGGTCGCATATGCCGGCCTCTCCCAAAAACACAGACTAAATGTAAGCAATGGGCAACTTGCATAACTAAACGCCCTTGCATCGAAGGCTGCGGAGGGTTATCTAATCCCCGGATGCATATTTATTGGACCTTTCAACATTTTTGGACAAAATCGCTATCTCAAAAATTTCATCGGAGGTCTTCGGGGGAGGGCAGCTAAGAGGAATGTGTGACTATGGTTGCTCCCCTCTAATCACTATAAAGTTTTATAAAAGACACGAACCAATTTCCAATTTAATGAGCCTCCTCCGAAGTTTCAATAACAAATCCTTTCATTTGAAATGGCTCAGAGGAACACAAAATAAATAATACATTGAAACTTCATTGTGGTGGAGATAGTCATAGTAGCAGAAGAAGTCATAGTAGTAGCAGTAGTAGTAGTGGTAGTAGTAGTCGCAGTAGCATATTCAGCAGAAAAATATCCTATAATAATTCTAACTCAAACTGACCAGAAATTACTATTAAACAATAAATGAAACCCAAAATAAACATTAATTAAATAAGCAATCATAACAAGCAGCCAGAAACCAGGCACTTTGATAAATGAATTAATAAATTTAAAAACGAGTAAAAATTAAATTAAACTGTATATGCAAATCAAACTTAAACGAACAAAAAACACTACAAACAGGAGTTTGACTACTGCCCTCTTCACCATTCCCTAAGCCTCCTCTAAGCCAGTCCAAAACCTTTTGCGTCATTTGCGCTTTACTGAAAACGAGTTATATTGCAGATATTTTCCATTATATTTACAAAATTTAAAAACAAAAATTACTGTGAAATATAATCTTGATTGGGGAGTTTCTATCAATTAATATCATTATAGATCGAATATACCATTTATTTGTATTGGATCTCTCCAAGGACTGCGCAAGAAACATTTAATTTTGAATAAAACACAAATAACGCAATAGGCTTTAGACTTTTAGGGTTAGGGGAGGGGGACGAGTGCAGTAGTCCAAATCTTATTTGTAGTAAATTTTCGTTTTTAGTTTGAATTGAAGATTCAATTTAATTTTTTACTCGTTTTAAGATTTATTTATCTATTCATTTCTATTAGTAGGCTACCTGTTATTGATCGGTTTGCTAGAATCTTTTATTCAATTTCTGTTCGTATTGGGTTTCATTCATTGATTTATAGTAATTTCTGGTCTTTTATAGTTTGAATTATAATAAAAATATTCTTGCTTGTTTTTACTTTTGATGGCTCTTTAGTTTTCTTTGAAAAACTTCTTTGTTGGAAAGTCTTTTTTTTTAGTAGTTCCAATCAAATGAGCCACCTCCGAAGTTTCTAAGATAGTTCCTCCACACGAAGCTGCCTGGGGAAAAAATCAATAAATAATGTTTTAAAGCCTTATCGCTCCCTATTTAGACAGCGCTATTAAGCTGCTTATGACCCAAAAGGAACCAAAATGGGAAACTTAACACCAAAAAGCTCCAGTTTCCAGCTATAGCTGGAAACTATAGTTTTGCAAGTAAAAAAATGAAAAAATACCAGAATATTTTTCAGCTTACATTTTGGGTAAATAAAAAGAGCTACATTTATTTAAAAAAACAAATTATATATTCAAAACGGTTTTAGCTAACTGATAGATAGGATTAAGTTAAAAGAGGATATGACTATAAAAATAGCAGAAGCTTGTGAAAAATTGCCTACGGTGACTTCTAAAATACCGCTTCTCAGCTAGTCTTGAAGCTCAAGATCTGGGCGGGGAGTAATAAAAGCAGCTCAAAGCTAAGATGAAAATCGACTTTAATTCAAAATTTCCTCTAAATTCTGAAATACGGAACAAAAACCATTTTATTTCAAGCATTTTGGATTTTAAAACCTTACCCAAACATAGAACATGTGCTACAACAGGGTAAAAATGAAACTTATGTTGCATTTAGTATTATTTCTTTTATCCTATCACGGTCAGTTTACCAAGCAATACTGGCTGTAACGAACCTAAGCTCTAAGGATATGAAAGAAACGAGTTGACAGGGAGAAACGAGTTGAGAGGGAGAAACGAGTTGACAGGGAGAAACGAGTTGACAGGGAGAAACGAGTTGACAGGGAAAGCGATAAAAAGAGGAGGAATTGACGTAATTAGTAGAGAACAAAAAGATAGGAATTGAAAATAATTTTTTTTCCATGGGATTGCCTAAGTCTGAAAAATAAAGTCCTCCAGGATAAATTAAAATAAAACCCATCCGGCAAATAAGTCCTTTAGGACAGGGGCACAGCATTTTTATTTGGGGGGAGAGGGGTCTCCATCCGGAGAGTCAAGGGGCATTGCTTATATAAATTTTGTTTCTCCGTGCTATTGGGGCGAGGGTAGGGGGCAACTAACCCCTCCCCCTAAACGACGCCACTGATTTGGGATGCCAAGTCATATCTACAGAACACTCCATTTAGATTTTTACCCTGCTATGCCACAATTTGGCGCATGTCCTTTGTATTTGTCTTTTATCTTATAATTTTTTATAGCCTTGAAATTAGTGCATCTTCTTCACAAGAAAATGGATTTCATCCGAGGATTTTATTGTCTGATCCTCTATCATTGGTGTGTTTTGAGAGTCTTAGCATGGTCTTCAAGGCTATTGGATCTTGATGCCACATTGGTTTTGTAAGCAATTAATTTAAAATGAACAAAAATTATTACTTCACAACCTATTTAACATATATTAATAGAACTAATGCTAATAAATCAACTGGTGATTTATTTCACCAGTCAACATTTCCCTATGTTTGTTGGAATACAGGAAACAAGCGCTTTACTGAAAACACAAAAGCCAAGTATAAGAAACAAGAATATTGATTTAGGAGTCAAAAGTAAATACGCTACGTAGCGATACAACAGCAAACTAATCTATAACCCTTTTCATAGTCCTACAGGAACTGTGATATCAGTAACTTTCAGTATACAATTACAATTATCTTAAAATCAGAGGCATTAAAAATAATAAGTTTAAAGTCGTGAATAAGCATATAAAATACTGGATTGATTTATTAGGTAACATCTTGGTCTCACCTAGTATTACTCGAAATGATGAACATATCAACCGTAATATGAACTCTGGAAATCCAGCTATTTCTCTCTATAAAAAAGGAGAATTTAAGTTGTGATAAAAAGTAAATGTGATACTTTGAACTTATCTACAGAATAATCATGAAATGTCCTTTTCAGATCCAAAACGACAGTCAATCATTGAACTGAGCTCATTGTGAAAAAATAACACCAAATTAAACGATAAAATGCTTTACTTTTATACTGTTATAAGTGTCCTTAACAGGTTTACTTTTACCGTGCTAAAACTCCTACATTGTTTTGTGTTTTCAATAAAGCGCTAGTTTTCTGTAATTCTACAAACATAGGGAAATATCACCAGTGGATTTATGTGCATTAGTTTTATTGCTATATGTTACATAGGCTGTGAAGTAATATTTTTGTTCGTTTTAAGTTTCAACTTTGCTCTTTACTTCCCTCAGAAAAACTTTGTTTTTTTTTAAATTAATTTATGCTCGTTTTTGATTAAAATTTAATTTAGAGAAAATATGGCTATGAACTCATTTATTTATAAGGAGTAATTTCTTTTCGTTTTAAGTTTTAATGTTTGTCCTTAATTTCATTTGAAAACTTATTTTTTTTATATAATTTCTAATTACCTCCAATCTAAGGGAGATAAGACACCTCAACCCTTATTAAGCAGCTGAACTAAGAAGCCGTACAAGAATTGAAAGAAAAAATAGTTTAAAGTAAAAAAAAAAAAAAAAAAAAATCAAAACATAGTAGGGTATCGTTTCTTTTTGTAAAAAGAAAAATTATAAAAGAAGAAATAGATATTTAATTATTGGTTTAAAAAAGTAAATTTAGTAGCACCTAAAAAAGTAGCTTCAGGCGAGTAGCTACGACACAAAAGGTTAACTGAGTGGACAGGTTTATGTATCGACATTTTTGCGGAAAATTTTGCTAGCTCAAAAGAAATGTGCCTTTAGGCTTAGGGATTTATTTTACCTGTCCCTAAATAAAAAAAGCCACTCATTGCTCAGAAATGAATGGAAATTTCAAAAAAATATCATTTATTGTGTAAGTACGATTTCTCGTATTATAAACTAAATTTCTTTCCATTTCAAAAATTTTGGGAAGAGTTACCTGAATTCTCCTAGAAAACTATTTTTATTTGTCTTTCTTCCTCTTTGAATTCACAATCTTACGTTTGGAGAGAATATTATGATGAAATTGTCAAGTAAATAATTTGAATAAGTATAACAATAATTAATCCTTCTTTTAATATACAACATTTGAGTGGTTTCAGAACCACAAGCCTACACATCTCCAGAACCTAAGTGGCGATAGGTTGGGGTCAGGGGCGTAATTTACTATGAAGCAGAGGGGCAACTGTCCCTCCAAGATCTCATTTTTCCCCCAGACCCCAGCTTTCCCATCCCCCCACCAGCCGAAATTTAGTTACTACAAAATGTTGTCAAAACTAAGATTCTACTGCACAATTCAAGCATCCACTGAAAGAGGTCAGTTTCTTTAGTAGATCTTTACCTGTTTTATTACTATATGGCTCGTTTTTTAATCTTCTGTCTCATATTAACTTGATTTGGGAAAAATTTTCTCAAACTTTGACCCCCCTCCCACGCCCACAGAATTTTGACAAAATAATGTCATTCGTTGGGGTTTGGATTTAGTGATCTGCTAAGAATGTCGTTGCAAACTATGAACTAGATGACCTCTATTCCCTTTTGAATCAACATGCTTGACAAAATACCTTCCCGGGAAATGCTTTAAAAAATGATTGCATAACATTTACAAAATCAGTGAAATTATCTTATCTTAAAAATTAATTTAAAAAAACTTTTTCCACAAAATAAGTTTTTCAAAGAAAAGTAAAGAACTCCATTAAACCAAAAATGAGTAAAAATTAAATTAAATAATGTAACAAGCCAGAAACTACCACAACTCAGCATCGATAAATAAATGAAACCCAAAACGAACAGAAATTACAATAAATAACCGAGTCAAACTCAAAACGATCAGAAATTAACCTGAATAGGGCTCAAAATCCCTATGCCTTCCCAAGGCCAGAACATAGTTTGCACTTTACTGAAAAAAATTCAAATATTTTTGCTTTTATAACCTTCATAAATCAAATAATATTAAAACTTTTTGTACTAAATATCAGTATATGTATATTAAACTGACACTGCGCATTCATTTGTATTTTTTCAGTAAAGTGGAAATTATGTTTTGGCCTTGGGAAGGCATAGGGGTTTGGAGCCCTAGTCATGTTATTTTCAGCTTGTTTTAAGTTTGACTCGGTTATTTATTGTAATTTCTGTTCATTTTGGGTGAACAAAATTTTAACAGCAGAAGTAGTTAAATTTTGTTTTTAAATTTTAATTAAACTTTTTGTTTTTAGTTAAATTAAACTTTTAAATTTTAACAGCAGAAGAAGCAACGAGAGTTTGAACATAATATCCTCAGTCGTTTTTGGGATACTGCTGAGATGCCGTATTGGGAATTAGCATTAACACAGTGTATTTGTATTTAATCTTAAGGCAACATTTAGTTTTTAAACATAATTTTAAAATGGGAGGGTGGGCGTGGTAGGGGGACTTATTACCCTTCAATTATTTTCGACTATTAAAAAGAGCACTAGCCCTTTCAATTTCCAATCGAATGTGCCCTTTTTGAGTTTATACGACAAAGCTTTCTATAAACACCTTTTATGCTCCAAGAGCATAAATTACAACCCTCACCCTGATGGCTGTGAAGGGATGTCATCCTTAAAGAACTAATTTTCAGAACTTTCAACTACGTTAAACAAAATGGCTATCTCAAAATTTTGATTTGATGTGTTTAAGGAAATGGTGGGCGTGAGAGGGGCATTAGTTGCTCTCCAATCGCTTTCAACTATTAAAAAAGGCATTAGCCCTTTCAATTTCCAATCGAATGGGCCATTTTGAAGTTTCTACGAAACACTTTAAATAAAAACCTTAAATGCGCCCAGGGCACAACTTCCAATCCTTACCTGGGGGAGGGGGGAGTTGTCATCCTCAAAGACCTAATTTTCAGAACATTCAACTAGGTTGAAGAAAATTGCTATCTCAAAGTTTTTATTGGATGTGTTTGGAGAAATGGTGGACGTGAAAGGGGGGTTAGTAGCTCTCCAATCACTTCCGACAATTTAAAAGGGCACTAACCCTTTCAGTTTCCAATCGAATGAGCCCTTTTTGAGTTTCTACCACAATACTTTCTATAAACACCTTATATGCCCGAAGAGCATAAATTACAACCCTTGCCCTGGCGGCTGTGAAGGGGTTGTCATTCTCAAAGACCTAATTTTCAGAACTTTCAACTGCGTTAAACAAAATGGCTATTTCAAATTTTGATTTGATGTGTTTGGGGAAATAGTGGGCGTGAGAGGGGCGTTAGTTGCTGTCCAATCGCTTTCAACTATTTAAAAGGGCACTAGCTTTTTCAATTTCCAATCGAATGAGCCCCTTTGAAGTTTCTACGACAACGCTTTCAATAAAAACCTTAAATGCATTCAGGGCATAACTTTCCACCCTTGCCCGGGGGGGGATGTCATCCTCAAAGACCTAATTTCCAGAACTTTCAACTAGGTTGAAGAAAATTGCTATCTCAAAATTTTGATTGGACGTGTTTGGGGAAATGGTGGGCGTGAGAGGGGGTTAGTAGCCCTCCAATCACTTCCGACTATTTAAAATGGCACTAGCCCTTTCAATTTCCAATCGAATAACCACTTTTTGAAGTTTCTACAGAATAATCATGAAATGTCCTTTTCAGATCCAAAACGACAGTCAATCATTGAACTGAGCTCATTGTGCAAAAATGACACCAAATTAAACTAAAAAATGCTTTACTTTTTTACTGTTAAAAGTGTCCTTAAAAGGTTTACTTTTACCGTACTAAAACTCCTACATTGTTTTGTGTTTTCAATAAAGCGCTAGTTTTCTGTAATTCTACAAACATAGGGAAATATTACCAGTTGATTTATGTGCATTAGTTTTATTGCTATATGTTACATAGGCTGTGAAATAATATTTTTGTTCGTTTTAAGTTTCAACTTTGCTCTTTAAGTCCCTCAGAAAAACTTTTTTTTTAAAAATTAATCTATGCTCGTTTTTGATTAAAATTTAATTTAGAGAAAATATGGCTATGCCCTCATTTATTTATAAGGAGTAATTTCTTTTCGTTTTAAGTTTTAATGTTTGTCCTTAGTTTCATTTGAAAACTTATTTTTTTTATAGAATTTCTAATCACCTCCAATCTAAGGGAGATAAGACATCTCAACCGTTATTAAGCAGCTGAACTAAGAAGCCGTACAAGAATTGAAAGAAAAAAATAGTTTAAAGAAAAAATAAATAAATAAAAACATAGTAAGCTATCGTTTCTTTTTGTAAAAAAAAATTATAAAAGAAGAAATAGATCTTTAATTCTTTGTTTAAAAAATTAAATTTAGTAGCACCTAAGAAAGTAGCTCCAGGCGAGTAGCTACGACACAAAAGGTTAACTGAGCGGACAGGTTTATGCATCGACATACCAGCGGAAAATTTTGCTAGCTCAAAAGAAATGTGCCTTTAGGCTTAGGGATTTATTTTACCTGTCCCTAAATAAAAAAGCTACTCATTACTCAGAAATGAATGGGAATTTCAAAAAAATATCATCTATTGTGTAAGTACGATTTCTCGTATTATAAACTAAACTTGTTTCCATTTAAAAAATTTAGGGAAGAGTTACCTGAATTCTCCTAGAAAACTATTTTTATTTGTCGTTCTTCCTCTTTGAATTCACAATCTTACGCATAGAGAGAATATTATGATGAAATTGTCAAGTAAATAATTTGAATAAGTATAACAATAATTAATCCTTCTTTTAATATACAACTTTTGAGTGGTTTCAGAACCACAAGCCTACACATCTCCAGACCCTAAGTGGCGATAGGTTGGGGTCAGGGGCATAATTTACTATGAAGCAGAGGGGCAACTGTCCCTCCAAGACCTCATTTTCCCCCGGACCTCAGCTTTCCCATCCCCCCACCAGCCGAAATCTAGTTACTACAAAATGTTGTCAAAACTAAGATTCTACTGCACAATTCAAGTATCCACTGAAAGAGGTCAGTTTCTTTAGTAGATCTTTACCTGTTTTATTACTATATGGCTCGTTTTTTAATCTTCTGTCTCATTTTAACTTGATTTGGGAAAAATTGGCTCAAACATTGACCCCCCTCCCACGCCCACAGAATTTTGACAAAATAATGTCATTCGTTGGGGTTTGGATTTAGTTATCTGCTAAGAATGTTGTTGCAAACTATGAACTAGATGACCTCTATTCGCTTTTGAATCAACATGCTTGACAAAATACCTTCCCGGGAAATGCTTTAAAAATGATTGCATAACATTACAAAATCAGTGAAATTATCTTATCTTAAAAATTAATTAAAAAAACTTTTTCCACAAAATAAGTTTTTCAAGGAAAAGTAAAGAACTTCATTAAACCAAAAATGAGCAAAAATTAAATTAAATAATCTACCAAGCCAGAAACTACCACAACTCAGCATCGATAAATAAATGAAACCCAAAACGAACAGAAATTACAATAAATAACCGAGTCAAATTCAAAACGATAAGAAATTAACCTGAATAAGGTTAATTTGCACTTTACTGAAAAAAAACAAATATTTTTGCTTTTATAACTTTAATAAATCAAATAATATTAAAATTTTGTTTACTAAATATCAGTATATGTATATTAAACTGACACAGCGCATTCATTTGCATTTTTTCAGTAAAGTGCAAATTAAGTTTTGGCCTTGGAAAGGCATAGGGATTTGGAGCCCTACTCATGTTAATTTCAGCTCGTTTTGAGTTTGACTCGGTTATTTATTGTAATTTCTGTTCATTTTGGGTGAACAAAATTTTAACAGCAGATGTAGTTAAATTTTGTTTTTAAATTTTAATTAAGCTTTTTGTTTTTAGTTAAATTAAACTTTTAAATTTTAACAGCAGAAGAAGCAACGAGAGTTTGAACATAATATCCTCAGTCG
This sequence comes from Artemia sp. Qi Xiang Cuo, assembly GCF_049724085.1. Lineage (NCBI taxonomy): Eukaryota > Metazoa > Arthropoda > Branchiopoda > Anostraca > Artemiidae > Artemia > Artemia sp. Qi Xiang Cuo. Next base: position 7,307,104 of record NC_142814.1, read on the forward strand.
TTTTTGGGATACTGCTGAGATGCCTTTTTGGGAAATAGCATTAACACAGTGTATTTGTATTTAATCTTAAGGCAACATTTAGTTTTTAAACAAAATTTTTAAATGGGGGGGTGGGCGTGGGAGGGGGAATTGTTGCTGTTCAATTATTTTCGACTATTAAAAAGAGCACTAGCCCTTTCAATTTCCAATCGAATGAGCCCTTTTTGAGTTTATACGACAACGCTTTCTATAAACACCTTATATGCTCCAAGAGCATAAATTACAACCCTCATCCTGATGGCTGTGAAGGGATGTCATCCTTAAAGAACTAATTTTCAGAACTTTCAACTACGTTAAACAAAATGGCTATCTCAAAATTTTGATTTGATATGTTTAAGGAAATGGTGGGCGTGAGAGGGGCATTATTTGCTCTCCAATCGCTTTCAACTATTAAAAAAGGCATTAGCCCTTTCAATTTTCAATCGAATGAGCCATTTTGAAGTTTCTACGACAGCACTTTCAATAAAAACCTTAAATGTGCCCAGGGCACAACTTCCAGTCCTTGCCTGGGGGGGGGGGGGGGTTGTCATCCTCAAAGACCTAATTTCCAGAACAGTCAACTAGGTTGAAGAAAATTGCCATCTCAAATTTTTGATTGGACGTGTTTGGAGAAATGGTGGACGTGAGAGGGGGTTAGTAGCCCTCCAATCACTTCCGACTATTTAAAATGGCACTAGCCCTTACAATTTCCAATTGAATGAGCCCTTTTTGAGTTTCTACCACAATACTTTCTATAAACACCTTATATGCCCCAAGAGCATAAATTACAACCCTTGCCCAAACGGCTGTGAAGGGGTTGTCATCATCAAAGACCTAATTTCCTGAACTTTCAACTGCGTTAAACAAAATGGCTATCTCAAATTTTTGATTTGATGTGTTTGGGGAAATAGTGGGCATGAGAGGGGCGTTAGTTGCTCTCCAATCGCTTTTAACTATTAAAAAGGGCACTAGCCTTTTCAATTTCCAATCGAATGAGCCCTTATTAAGTTTCTACGACAACGCTTTCAATAAAAACCTTAAATGCATTCAGGGCATAACTTCCAACCCTTTCCCGGGAGGGGGGGGGGGTGTTGTCATCCTCAAAGACCTAATTTCCAGAACTTTCAACTAGGTTGAAGAAAATTGCTATCTCAAAATTTTGATTGGACGTGTTTGGGGAAATGGTGGACGTGAGAGGGGGTTAGTAGCCCTCCAATCACTTCCGACTATTAAAAAGGGCACTAGCCATTTCAATTTCCAATCGAATAAGCACTTTTTGAAGTTTCTACTACAACGCTTTCTATAAGAAACCTTATATGCCCCCAGGGAATAACTTAAAACCCTTGCCCTGAGGGCCGTGGGGGGGATTCTCATCCTCAAAGACATAATTTCCAAACCTTCCAACTACGTTGAACAAAATGGATATCTAAAAATTTTGAGTGATTTTGTTTGGGAGAATGCTGGGCGGAGAGGGGGGTTACTTGTCATCGAATCACTTTCGACTATTAAAAAGGGCACTAGCCGTTTCAAATTCCAATAAAATGATTCCTTTTTGAAGTTTCTACGACAACACTTTCTATAATAAAAAACCTTATATGTCCCAAGTGCATAAATTCCAACCTTTGCCCTGAGGGTTCTGGGGGGGAGTGTCATCCTCAAAAACATAATTTCCAGACTTTTTAACTACGTCGAACAAAATGGCTATCTCAAAATTTTGATCGGATGTCTTTGGGAAAATGGTGGGTGTGAGAGGGGTGTTATTTATCCTCCAATCACTTTGGATTGGAGTCTGAGGGTTGTGGTGGGAATGTCATCCTCAAAAACCTAATTTCCAGACTTTTTACTACGTCGAACAAAATGACTATCTCAAATTTTGATCGGATGTGTTTGGGGAAATCGTGGGTGTGAGGGGGGTATTAGTTATCCTCCAGTCACTTTCGACTATTAAAAAGGGCATAATCCCTTCTAATTTCCAATCAAATGAGCCCTCTTTGAAGTTTCTACAACATTAATATCTATAAAAATCTTATATGCTCCAAGGGCACAACTTACAACCTTGGCTAATGGACAATAAAATGGCTATCTAAAAATTTTGATTGGATGTGTTTGGGGAAAAGGTGGACGTGAGAGGGGGGTTAGTTACCCTCAAATCACTTTTGGCTATTAAAATTGGCACTAGCCCTTTGAATTTCCAATCGAATGAGTCCTTTTTCAAGTTTCAACGATAAAGCTTTCAATAAAACCTTATATGCCCCAGGGCATAACTTACAACCCTTACCCTGAGAACTGGGGGGTGGGGTGGGGTGTTGTCATCCTCAAAGACATAATTTCCAGACCTTTCAACTACTTTGAACAAAATGTCGATCTCAAAATTTTGATTGAATGTGTTTGGATAAATGGCGGGCGTGGAAGATGTGTTAGTTGCCTTCCAATCAATTTCGACTATTAAAAAGGGCACTAGCCATTTCAATTTCCAATCAAATGAGCCCTTTTTGAAGTTTCTACGACAACACTTTCTATAAGAAACCTTATATGCCCCCAGGGCATAACTTACAACCCTTTCCCTAAGGGCTGTGGGAGGTGGGGTGGTGTTGTCATCCTCAAAGACCTAATTTTCAGAACTTTCAACTACGTTGAACAAAACGGCTATCTCAAAATTTTGATTGGATGCGTTTGGGGAAAATGTGGGCGTGAGAGGGAGGTTAGTTGCCCTCCAATCACTTTCAACTATTAAAAAGGGCACTAGCCCTCTGAATTTCCAATCAAACTAGCTTTTTTTGAAGTTTCTACGAAAACACTTTCTATAAAAACCTTAAATGCCCCAAGGGCATAACTTACAACCCTTGCCCTGAGGGCTGTGGGGGAGTGTCCTCCTCAAAAACATAATTTCTATCTGGAAATCAACAAAGCTGAACAAAATGGCTATCTCAAATTTTTGATTAGATATGTTTGGGGAATTGTTGGGCGTGGAATGGGTGTTAGTTGCCTTCCAATCACTTTCGACTATTAAAAAGGGTATAAGCCACTCCAATTTACAATCGAATGAGCCCTATTCGAAGTTTCTACGACATCTCCAATACGAAGTGCCCTGGTCTAAGACCAAGAAAAAAATAAATAAATAAGGCATTGTGCCAATATCGTTCTTTACTTAAGCAGCACCATTGTGCTGCCTATGATAATCCTATGAGGGGCAAGACCGGGATTGAAAAAAACCCAAGCGGGAAATAATTTTATATATTGGTGTTTGTACATTAATTATGTAACTTATTAAAGGGGCTCAGAGGAGCAACATAAGGGATTTGTTCTTGCAAACCACCAGTTAAGGATTTGAGACCATAATTATTACAATGATACCGTTTTATGCTTCCAAACTTTTCTACTTAAGAAGTGACACCAAAATTTTTTTATTGCTATATCACACTTACGAATGGTAGAATTGAAAAACATCAAGTAGATATGAGCAATAGCATCCAAATGAGCCATTAAATATAATTCTTAAAAGTTCTGGTAGCCCACTAGCCCCAGTCTTTTCACTTGAGACATGGCACCAGAAGTCTCGTTTTTAGAGCCATTTGGAACTTGCTGACGGTGGAATTATGAAGGTGGAATATATGAAGGACGTAGATATGAGCAAAACATTTTATATGAGCTATAAAAAAAATATATCTACGATGTTCCATATGGCACTTGCAGATGACGAAATTCATGAAAAGTGCGTAGATATAAGAAATAGCTTTTGAATAAGCCATTAAGCATCTATATGTAATGTTCTGGTAGCCCTCTAGGCCTGCAGAAAAAAAAAAAAAAAAAAAAAAAAAAAAAAAAGAAAACGAGAGACAGATCAGTGCTACCGGTACAAAAAAGTGATTTTCCTTGTTGTTCAAGGAGGGAGACTGTAATTTCACTGTAGAAGATTTAACTATGCTGAAACCAATGATACTATTTTATTTTGATCTGACGTCATTTTCGAGGGGTTTCAGACTTTTTTTCGAAATCATCATAAATTTCTTTTCGCAATAAACTTTTACTTTTAAGACGAACTGAAATGCTAGTTACCATTCCTGAGTCAGTGTCAGATGGCAATTTTTGTTTCATTAGGCAGTTTTTTTCAAAACGTGGTTTTTAATTTTTGGTTACTATGGGCAATGGTTTGCTACCGATACGTGCGATACCATTACGCCCAATACCATGTACATCTCTTCCCCAGAGACTATGGAGGGTAATATTATCATAAAAATCATATTTATTGGGCTTTTGAACTATGTTAAACAAAAGGAATATCTCGAAATTTTTATAGGACGACTTTAGGGGGAGAGGACCTTTAGGAAGGGGGGCGAGTTACCCTTCAATCTTTTTGGTCACTTAATAAAGTCAATAGCAAGTTTAATGTCCGTTCAAATGAGCCATTAAACATCTCTCTATGATGTTCTGGTAACCTGCTTGGCCTGTTGAAAAAAAAGAAGAAAAAAAGAAGAAAAAAAATGGGAGACAGATCAGTGCTACCGATGCAAAAAAGTAATTTTCCTTGTTGTTCAAAAAGTGGACTGTAATTCTCCTGTAAAAGGTTTTCGACCATGCTGGTCACTTTTATCTGACGCTATTTTAGAGGGGTTTCAGGCTTTTTTCGAAATCACCATAAATTTCTTTTCGCAATAAACTTTTACTTTAAACCATACATTTCTTTTAGCAATAAACTTAAAATTTTAAGACGAACCGAAATAATAGTTACGATTCCTGGGTCAGTGTCAGATGACAATTTTTTTTTTTACGAGGCAGTTTTTTTCAAAACGTGTTTTTTAACCTTTGGTTACTATGGACTGTGGTTCACACTTTACTAGGTTGCAGCTACCATTGTAACCATGATAGTTTAAGGTATACTTATGCCAAAGTTATGTTGGTTGTTTCTCTCACAATATTTAAGGTGTTTCTTCAATAACGAAAACTTCAATGTTGCCAGTAATCATATTTTTTAAAACCATTTATATCGTCATTTAGATTTTTTGGCATTATTTTGTTTATTGTGGGGAATTCCTTCACCCTGGCGTTAGTTTTAACAGCTGTTTGACGATGCTCAACACAATTGGAATTTTTTGTCAGCTTGTAGGAGAAATGAGGCGCTCACTTCGTGACAAATTAAAAAAAAGAGAGTTTTTTCAACCAAAAGTAAGGAGTAAAATTAAAACTTAAAACCGACAGAAATTAGTTCGTACACGAAGGGGTTTTCCTCTTCTTCATCCCTTGTTCTTTACACTGAAGTCTTAAAGTCTAGAGTCATTAATAATAATAAAAAAAAAGTTTTATTTTTTAATTCCTTCCCATTTTTCGAAACATGTCTGGAAATTCTCCACCCCACGCAGCGCAGGGTTTTCCTATGAAAAACTGTCCACAAGAGATTCTCTTTCCACGGTAAACTCTCCCCCGCAGATAATCCCCCCCCCCAAAAAAAAAAAAAAAAACAAACAATAGTCTTTATATTTCGAGTTAACGAATGCTACACAAGAAAAATGGCAAAATACATAGCTAAAAGCCCTTTCCCTAGGGACTAGGCCGTTCACGTCAACCCCAAATGGAGAGTCATGTCAACCCTCAGGGCATTGTTATTTGGCTGTTCAAATATTCTGAATTAAATAAAATCTGAAAATTTTGATTGGATATCTTTGGAGGAAAAAGGGGAGTAAGAGGGTTTTCGTCACTTTTTCTGGTCACTTAAAAAGGCACTAAAACTTTCGTTTCCTGATCAAATAGACCCTTTGTGATCTTCAAAGGTAACTGGTTCGTTACGATCACCCTTTGGGAAAAAAAATAATGATAAACACGTATCCGTGATATTTATTGCGGTAAAAAATTAAAAACTCTAAATTTTAAAATTAAAAATTGTAAAAAAAAATAATAATAAACACGTATCCGGGATATTTATTGCGGCAAAAAATTAAAAATTCTAAATTTTTTAAATTAAAATTAAAATTTCAAAAAAATAATAATAAACACATATCCGTGATATTTATTGTGACAAACAATTAGAAATTCTAAATTTTTAAAATTAAAATTAAAAATTCTAAAAAAATAATAATAAACACGTATCCATGACATTTATTGCAGCAAAAAATTTAAAATTCTAAATTTTTGTATATAAGAGCTTGAAACCTGTACAGTAGGATAATCTGATATTTCGAAAGTTATTGTGTAACTTTCAGTAAGATTTCTTCACTTTTTTATGGGAGGGGGGTCCACCTTTTTTCAAAAATTGGGCAAATTTTCTCAGGTTCGTATCTTGTAATGGCTATTATTAAAACTAATGATCTTTTTATATTTGGAATCACCTTCAAAATTCAAGTCTTATGATGTACATATTGTGATCAAATTTCTTTATTTTAGAGTTTTGGTTACTATTAACCTGAGTCGCTCCTTACTCACAGTTCGCTGTTATGAACTGTTTGAAAGAAAAGGGAAAGGTATACTCTCATCAAATAGCGGTGACTTGTATGGGGAAAGGTTACTTTATAACAAAGATATGCGGAAAGGTATAATACCAGAACATTGCGTAGAATGATATATGATTCTTTGAGGTACTAACACATCAATGGAGAAAGGTATACTTTCAACAAATTAACGACGCCACTTGCGTTATAAATATCAATTTTAGTACAGGTGCAACGAAACACTTATTCTACTACTACTACTACTAACAACTCGCCGCAGCACCAAGCCACCTGAGGCCAACACAGCTACGCACGCTCCTCCTCCACCCCAATCTATTCAAAGCCTCCCTTTTTACACCCGCCCACGAAGTTCCCATTTCCTTTAAAACTTTCTTTATGACGTCCTCCCACCCCAGACGGAGGCGACCTGCTTTCTGTTTCGCCCTAGATGGTTGGCCGAAAAGGACAATCTTCGGCAATCTGTCATCCTTCATCCGCACAACATGCCCTAACCACCTCAACCTTTCTTTCATTATAGACCTAGAGAGCGGTATTGAACCACATTTTTCGTATAGTCTATTGTTTGAAATACGGTCGGTCAGCCGGGTACCCAGAACAATCCTTAAGCAATTTCTCTGGAAAACATCTAGCAAATCTTCATCCGCTTTTCGGAGCGTCTAGGCTTCAGAGCCATATCTGACCACTGTCATCACTGTAGCTTCTAATATTCTACTCTTGGTTTGTAGACTTATCTTCCTATTCTTCCAAACTTTTTTTAACTGTTAAAAAACACCCTGAGCCTTGGCTATTCTACTTTTAACATCTTCACTGCTACTACCGTCTTTAGTAATAATAATACCAAGGTAAGTGAAGCTATCCACCTGATCAATCATTTCTTTACCCAACGTCACCTTTTCATCTTCACTTATTCTTAGCCTTAGTGACTTAGTCTTCCTAACATTAATTTTCAAACTAATACTAGCACCCTGAACTCGCAAAACCTCTAAAACTTCATTCATTTTGCTCACACTTTCATCTAGGATGCTTAAATCATCAGCATAATCCAAGTTCAGGACTTTTGCCTCCCCATTTGAGTCCGTGGTTTCCCATTGACTTTTCTGTGCTCCTTAAAACACAGTCCCTCCAAATAATCCAGATAACAGGGGCTAGAACACAACCCTGCTTAACTCCTGATTTAATACAAAACCAGCATCTAACCTCATTTCCTACCTTAACCGCAGCAGTTTTATTCTCGTACATAGCACTAATCACTTTAATGTATTTGTCTGGTATACCATACAATGATAAAACCTTTAGTAAAGCTTCTCTATCAACAGAATCGAACGCTTGCTCATAATCTATAAAACTGAGGACCAAAGGTGTTTGAAAACTCAGGCACTTCTAAATTATTAGCCTAAGATTGAAAAGTTGGTCGACACATCCTCTACCTTTTCTAAAACCGCACTGCTCTTCTCTTAAAACTTTGTCTACGGCATCTCTCAGTCTAAAAAGTATCATATTACTAAGTAATTTGCTACCTACAGAGACCAGACTAATGCCTCGATATTTACCAAACTCACTTTTATCACCTTTCTTATAAAGTGGCTTAATTAAGGTTTTCCTAAAATTGTTAGGTACTTCCCCTTTTTCAAAAATCATATTCATAATCTTCAATAACTTATTTCTAACCTCAGAGCCACCATATTTAAGAAACTCATTTACCACCCTATCAGCACCTGTAGCCTTACTATTCTTTAATCTTTTTAGTAATGTTGCTAATTCCTCCTCACAAAACAAATCGTCCCTCACATCAAAGGTATCACAAACTTTTTTATTTTCCTCTATATTTTTTCCTGCAACCCTATCTCGGTTAAGAAAGTTCTCAAAATGTTCGGCCCATCTCGCTTTAGCTTTTGCCTAATCGCTAATTGCCACCCCATTCCTATCTTTAACTGAGACAAGACCGGATTGACTACTACCTCTCAATTTGTTAACGTGCCAGTACAATATTTTACTATTATGCCGTCTAGCTGCATCTTCCATATCCTCGGCAATTTTATCCATGGCCTCAACTTCACACCTCCTTAGTTCATATTTCAATGCTTTCTCCACTTTCTTTACATTTCTTTGGTTTTCATAGAATCCATCACTGAGATAATTCTTATACAAGTCCTTTATCTTTTCTATTAAACATAAAGCTTTTTTACTAATATTCTTAGCTGCAATTATAGCTTTCTTCCATTAGACACCTTCAGAAACTTCACAAATTATTTTTCTAAATTATTCTAACCATCTTCCACATTATCAAATTTTAAACTCTCAAGATTGGTATTCAACTGTTCCTGGAAAGTTTCTCTCAAATTCTCATCCTGGAGTCTACTAACATCATAACTTCCCGGGAGTTAATTACCCTTCCGATATTTCAGCTTTAAACTAAAACTTGACACTACTAGATGGTGATCTTTACTTTTAACATCAATAACAGCGCTCCTATAAACCCTAGTATCTTGTATCGATCCTGCCAGTCTTCAATTTACTATAACATAATCAATAAGGTTTGCTGTCTTACCATCACGTAAATACCATGTTAGATTATGAGCCATTTTATGGCCAAACACCGTATTGGTTATAACTAGATTGTTATACCTACAAAATTGCAAAAGTCTGTATCCATTACTGTTTTCTTTTCCTACTCCAAATTTACCTAAGCTGGGATACCATCTATCCCTATTTCTACCAACCTGGGCGTTAAAATCTCCCAGTAATAACATCATATTTCTACCTGGGACCATATCTTTTTGCTCCTGTAACTGTAAGTAAAATTCATCTGAGTCACTAGTATCTCCGTCAGTCGGTTCTACAGGGGCGTATACTACTATAACTGATACCCTGAACACTCTAGTCATAAAATGACCAATTAGTATTCTATTATTAATACCTTCCCAGCCAAAACAAGACTTAGCAGCTTCCTTATTCATCATGAGCCCTACTCCCTGTCTATGTACCCCATCCTTCCTGCCTGAGTAAACAAATTCTATATCACCTAATTTTATGTTTCCTACCCCTGGGATATGAGTTTCTGAAACTCTTCATAAATCCAGTTCGAAGCGTCTGAATTCGTCAGTCAAAATGTCGATACAATAGTTATTTTTTAACGTCGTAATATTCCAAGTTCCGATTTTCATGTTCTTTAAATTTTTGAAATTATTTTGGCCTCAGGAAAAGCAATGATCCCAGATACCAGTACAGGACAGGGATCACATATCTTCTCAAGTCTACACCAAAGTGCTTAAGCCGGCTTAGAACCAGACAGCAAGAAGTCCCTGGGACCTCCAGCATGACTGGAGGATTTGTGCAATCCTGGGCCCATCTTGGTCACGACATGGTTTTCAGCACCTGGCGATGCTCTATTATCAACAAGAGTCGAAATCCTGCACAGACAATCTCAAGCCTATTGCCTCCGACTCATTATATATTCATGCCTACAAATATTGTGCTACTACGGGGAGGCAACCCATAATAGATAAATTAGCTAGGAAGAGGTTTTTCAGCCCAAAGACGCCCATCAAAACATACCAATCCCAGAAGAATTGTCCATTAGTCAGAATCCCGTGCGAATGCTGTGTCGTTTACTAGGCTATAATTTCCTCGAGGGGCGCCGATCCTCAAGTTTGAATAGAGTTGACCGCAAGGTCCCCAGTCTTGCAGGTACCCCGAAAAGGTCGAGGCAGCCCTTTGCAGAGGCCGTTCTCCATAGATCTGGATCTTACGTCCTACCACAGTTGTCCTCCTATAGAGGAACCTCCCGCGATGGTGTTCTGCAACACCATGCAATTTAACCCATTGCTGGGAGAAGGTTTGCAACACATGGGACTTGTGGACAAACAAGTGGGCCCTTTTGAGTGTATATTTGAGGGACCTTCCTCCTCCTCCGCCTGTATTTATGACCCCGGGCGAGGGTGCCCCAGATTCTATTATGGACCCCCAGGGACAAGGTCTCCCCTTGGTCCGTGCCTCCTTTGGAGGTACCCTACATATCTGTAGAGCGTTCCCCTATCGCCACCTGGGGACACGCTGAATGGCTTGGGGGAGGCCAGATAAACTGATCACTTTTGTTTTGCAAAGGCCATAACTTAACCCCTAACCCTTGTATAAATATTTCGCATTGTTGTTTAGTTTTAGCATCTAATTAGTATTGCAGGTTTGTTTATTGGTTTATTACATTTGTTTCATAGTCCTTAAATTTGGTTCGAAAATTTGAGCTAACGTTAGTTTAAGTGTTTGTAAACTCTATATTCTTTCAACTAATAAAAAGCCTTTTAAAATTCTAAAAAGCAAATATGTTTTTTTAGCGACCATTAATTTGGATTTCTCAAAATTTTTGTTAGGAACCCGCTGATGAAATGGTTTTGAAAACAATTTTAGGTTATTAGTATATGTCTGTAACAAGAATTGGTACTCTTGTTAGTCTATCAGTAGGTCGTGTTTGCCTGACCAAGCTTTTTTTATTGGGGTATTACGTTACTATGAGCTAAAAAATAAAATTTGTTAAATTTTTTTTCCGTTTTTTGATCTTAGTGTTATGTATGATCTCAGAAAGTATATACTTTGAAAGCTAACAAGTGTTTTTTGTGAATTATTAGATATAAAAACTGAAGTTATCAGAATTGAAATTTGACAGAAAATATCCAAAAACATATTTTTAGACAATATTAATGTTTTAGATAAGATCAAAGCTATCGGTAGACGAATGTTTATCAGCTGCCGTATTAGTTGAAAATAGACTCCGCCTACCCCAAGGCAAAAACAAGGGGGAGGAACATTCGGATAGGGACCGATCGAGTGGCAAAGAAGGGGAAGAGGACTAAAAACTTATTCTACACACTAGCTAAGAGTTTTGTACGTTCAACCTTGATCATGTCGAAACCTCCTTTCCTAACCTAAGCATAGCACCTGGATACACATAATTTTGTTTTATCCTTTTAAGAAAAGTTTTGATTTTACTTCATAAAAAACTCATATGGAAGCCACTGATGGTGGTGTCAACGACCAATAAAACGTTAAAAATTTGTGCTTTAATTAGTGAAAAGATTTTACCCACAAAATTGATTGAAATAAACAGTTGATAGGGCTTGTGTTGCAAAGATGAGGCAACAATAATGAGCACCAAAATGAAGCATCGAATTAACCCATTGCCCTAGAGGGCCAGAAAAAGTTGAAAAGAGTACGTGCTTTCCCTTGTAAAGTTCGTAAGAACACAGTTGTATAAAATAAACTAAATGTTGGAATCCAATTCCCATTTGAAGACGATATGTTTAGTTTTCCTTGTAAATTAAGAAAAAGTAGAGAAGACAAAAAAAGAGCAAAGAGAGAATATAATTTGACAATTCAGGCAAAAAAGGCAGACACTACTGTTTCGTTTGTGTTCGAAGAAGATTTGTTTTTTCTTAATTCTGTGCTAGTAGTCAGCTGTTTTTCTGAGTAATTGGTTGTCCCAGCTCGCAAATCAAGCGGGGAGGATAAAGAGGGAGGAGGAGGTCTTTGTCCCCTCATGAGAAAAGGGGGACAGAATGGGAAGAACTGCACCACTTATAGGGGAAGTCGGACATTATTTGTGGTATAGAAAGAGGGGTTGAGCCTAGTAGAGAGCTAGAAATCTACCCTGTAAGCTTTCAAAGTAAAATACCCCAACATGGTAGAGGAAGGAGTCCCTTCTGGAGGTCAGAAATGACAATCAGACCCTTCAGCTAACAGCTGATGGTGGTTGAACCAGTACTCTGGCCGTTTTGACCACCTTACCAAGCATATTTCTATCCAATTATGGTTCTTAATAGTACCCAAAGCCGTGCCGAAAACCGCTGGCACACCACCGAAATTCTTGAAGCTCACCCCCATCGAACAGGCTTCAGCGCCCCGCTGAAAATCTTAAGCACCGAATTATTTTTTGAGATTATTGAAAGGGAAATATAATGCAAAATCTACTATCTAACGGTACATGCAACATTTTTAGATCATCTCAATTTTTTTTTTAATCTACTCGTGAACTATGGACTTTAGATTATCATTCACTTGTTTCCGTCCTCTTTGATACAATGTAATATTTTCTCATTAAAATGGGCTTCGACTAGCCATGATAGTAGTAACCTATTAATTACCGCGGGACGTACAAAACCTGTCAGACCGCTTTCTGCAGCCACACCTATTTCTGCGCCAATCAGCGATGTTTATACTAACGGCACACCATATACGGTGAATTGAATATTGTAGCTATGACATCTTAGCAAGCAATCCATAGCAACCAGATTCAATATAAGGAGTGATTTTCACTGTAATTCATTTAGTAAGAGAATTGAATTCAGAGAGATTACGGTTTGTTTTTTATACTCTATTATTTGACAAGATATTAGCATAGAAAATGAGTGCTATGTTTATGCTATTGGAGCTTGATTTTGGAGCAGGTAGCAGCAATGATACAAAGACGAGAGTACCAAACTTAGCAGTAGTAATTACAAGAGGATTTCGATTAAGCCTTGAATGGGATGATATGTATGCAAAATATGCGGTATCATTGAGCAAATTTAAATTGGAGGAGCAGTTAAACTTTGCCGCGAAACTTGATATAGGGCATATAAATAGAATTCAAGTTGCTTTAAATACAATAGTTAAATATACTGAGGAAAAAAAGTCTCATCAGTGATTATCAAATTATATTTAATTAAAATGTTTCTAAATCGAAAACATATTCTATAGTAGGTTAGCGTATATTCTTGAAGTAGAAATAATCCTGGTTATTCTGAAGTTGGTTGTTAGAGTGTTAGGATTGTAAAAGATGAATGGATTTGAGGCAGAGAAAATTATACGGAATCTTGTGTTTATGGAAAATGTTTAGTTCTAGATGATCCTTTTCTGGAGTTATCTCCTCAAAGGAAGATATTTTCTCAAAGAACACTTGTCGATATAATGAAAAATGATTCTCCATCCTTAGAGTATTGTTTGAAACTTTTACGTCGTGGTCCGAACGCATTTACATAATTTATTGAGATATTAATCGAAAAAACACAAAATGATAATGTAGATTTGCTTTTGAACTCACTACCTTGGAAATTTAAGACTAGGATTTTTCACGAGAATTTAGAAGATAATTTTCAAACAGGATTTACTCCTCTCTCTCTCTCTCTCCATCTCAATTTACCGATCGTATGTCAGTTTCATTTTGGCAGTGAGAGTGTCAACGCATGAAAAAATAATCTATACATGTCCACTATGCATGTATACACTGGGCAGCTGGTCATCATGTGAGAATTGTACAATTATTGACGAGTATGATGAAAAGTGTAGATTATGGTACCCTTGTAAATTTCATAGAGGATATGCCGGACAAATTAAAGGTTGTAATTCCTTTCTTGAAGAAATGTTTGATTCTCACCCTAGAGAACGCCTATGCTCCAATTGTCATTATGATAAATGTAGTCAGTGGGAGAATACATATCCTGGTATGATTGGAAAGAATCCTAAACGTAATTTTAGTTTATTACTAAGAGACTGGTATCGTCATGGCTCTAAGTTGTTTTGCGAGGAGGAACCAGGTCTACGATTCAGCTGTTGGAATAACAAAAGAATTTGGTTTCTACGTCATCGCTGCGAAGACAAAGGCTACTATGATGATAAGCCTATTGATTTTTATTTGGCTGTTACAGAATGTGATTCACCATTTGAAAACACTGTATGTGACATTGTTTCAAATACGCAAATTGAAACACATCAATTTTACAATACGAATGAAATTAGTATCATTGACTATACAAAGAGACATGATAAGAGTGAAATTACATTTTACTATAGAAAATATGAACCCAACATTGCAAATATCAGGACCAGTATACAGTCAATTCAGATAATCTACCTGCATTAGCAATACCTATACGTAGCAAAAGAAGCAATCTAAAGAGGAGAAAGTCGTTTTTATTATGTATATATATTATTTTATTAATAAACAATTTTAAATACATTTTTAGATAATTTCATTCATAGGGCACTAAGATCAATATTAGACACGTTTGAAAGTACATTTTCCCCTAGGAAGTCATTCAGACGAGGATTGTCAACGTAAATGTTGATAAACTGGATGTAAGTCTAGCCACGAAATCTGAACATGAAATAGAGTAGTGCATAAAAGCCACAGGTCTTAGTCTTTAAATCCTACATTCTCTTCCGCTTTTGAATAATAATAGTTTTCCCACGGCTTTTAATAAAATTGTTGATGTTTGGGCTGTAGAATTTATATGAGAGACCAAGAGAATCAGAAAATTCTATATTCTTCACTTTTTAAAATATTCATAGCCAATGACCTGTCTTTACACTTGACGGACTACTATAGGGTATTGTAAAGACTTGGAATTTTTTCAAAAAAGTCCGATTGTATACAATAGGATTTATATTTGGACTTGTATAAATCCATACCAAATACGCTGATTATTTGATTTGTGTTCATGGTGAGAGGTCTACTAGAACACTGCCATCAGGGGTCATTTCCAAATAAGTTTCAAATTGACACAGTGATAATAATCTGATAGTTTCAGTCAAAGTATTGGCAAATGTGCACTCTAAATGTACAGTCCCCGTTCGTACTATGCTCATATCCTGAGTGCCAGACAAGTCCAAAACAATTAAACCATGATTTTTTGAAAACATTGAATTGGTTATTTCATTTTCAAATAGTTATGAGTCAGGATTTAGGGATTACATAGTCAATTCATACAAAGTTCCTTAGGATTTTTTTTTATCAAATGATAAAATGTACAAGAGAATTCCATTCACTTTGCACACAAGGCTAGATAAGCCAAAAATTAAAATCACGGGAGGTTGCAGTCCAGGATCCAACGACACTAGCACGGTTCACCAAAGCCAGAGCAAGTTTTAAGGGGATTTCACCATTGATAAATGATGAATCGGTATAACTACGAGAACCAGTGGCAATGTGACGTTGATTGATTACTGTATGGGGGACAAGAAATTTGATATTGTTACCATTAGCTCTCAGTTTTTCCACTGCTAATGCAACTGAGCTCATAACCTGCTGCTTTCGAAGATGAAGAATTGCTTAAGTGAAAATAACATTTGCATCAGGTGCTGCAGCATCTGTTTTTCTCAAAATGAAATTGGATGGAGCTAGTTGTAACTTTATGTCAATCTTAACATTGGGAGGCAACCATTGAGAAATATAAAATATCTCATGATTTAATTTTCCAACTAAATGACACTCTTGGGTCACTGCAGCAGTTAATTCACCGTCAGTATCAACATTTGATCTATATTCATAGCCCAGTACCTGTCCTTTCAACTCCTTATATAACTTTGGAGTCGTCATCATAAATTGTGTTAAGCTTGCATAGTTTGATAAATTATTGCTGGTGCTCACCAATATTCCATAAATTAATACATTAATTTGATTGAACAAGTTGTGTAGGATACAGTTTTCATAGGACAGACCATCGATAGCAATGGGAGTTGTATTGTCAGACTTTTTCTTCACCACAACATTTCAATTAAAAAATATTAATGATAAATCGATGAAATAATCTTCATTGTAAAATATCTGAAAGTTTATATTTTCCGACAGGGGTTGTTGAGGATTAAATTGTTCATAATAGTCATACTTGACACTGACATCAACATTTTCAGCATTGAATATATTTAATGATGAGCTGATTGATGGATGCGATTCTTTGGGGGGGGGGGGGGGAGGTGGGTCATCTTAAGAGAAGAAATTCTTCTTTGATCTAACAATCTTTTCCTTCTTCTTATTGCTCTTCTTCATTTTTCTCAAAGTCATTATTGATGTCTTTCGCTTCCCACCTGGGTAGAGACTGATGATTGAATGATGATCACGCACCCTTTTAAATCCCTTCCCATTTTGATGATATTCTAATTGTTTGTCAGCGGCTCTTGCGGAAGATCTAATATTTTCTTTAAGACTATTGTTGAAATTTTTACCTGACCCCCTGTCCTGTAGTGTTGAGACAGTAAAATTTGATGCAGCAGGTACAAGATATTTTCTGGCAAAGGGTAGTGCAGAACGAAATAGCCTAGCAAACCAACTACCAAGACTGTAGCCAGACATTGCAGTTCACCCTTTCTAATAGTCAAATATATAACCTATTTGATGAGCACTCAGAGCACCAACATAACAATCAAAATCAGGATAGACAAATGAAATTCTTCTATTGTTCATCTTAAGCAACGATGGGTCAAATTGGCATGTAGTCATAGCTAAACCTTTTGTTATTGCTAGAGGATAATATACGAGTTCCATATATGAAGTTTTTACAGGAATATACTGAATATGCTGTATATTATAGTGATGAACATGTTTATGGGTTGTTTTTCGTCCAAGAACACGTAGGAGGGGAACATTTTAATTACCAAATCTCGATGTTTTCAGAAAAGATGCATAAGGACATATATAAGAGTCCGAGGTGAAACCGGGTGGATAATCTGCAAAAATAATACTATTCATCCCACTGACACTTCCAGCGTTTTGCCGCTGATCATAGTCTGTTTAAAGGCAAGAAAATCTCTCAGATTATCATTTAGATGAATCATTTCATTTTCAACAGGTGAGCTAATGTAAACCCTTCTGTATTCTATTGAATAATTAATAGGAATGTACCTTTCTTTCGAGCAGAAATTTTTCTATTGATTGTATGACACAAATCAGTCATACTACCAAATTATTTGGATTTCAGTGTGAAATGGGGATATTCACTAGATACAAGTGCTTCAACCCATCCATACTCGACAAAGAGTGACCAATCGAATTGTATAACTTTTATATCATATGCACGATCTTTTATCAGGATGTCATATGCATTTTTGAGAATACACTCGACAAGAGCAACTCTCCATCATCAAATTTCATGGTGGGGGAGAGTTTTATCAAAAAATCCCTTGTTTTATTCAAATCATTGTAGAGAGGGTCGGAGATATTGGACATAAACATTACATAAAAATCATTGGGCATTGTGTATGTGTTCAACACCGACCCAAGAATCAAAATCAGAGTTGTATCCTAGCCAACGAACAAGCAACTGTTTCTTGCCCTTGTGTGGATGGCTCTTTTATATCTTTTCAATTTGATAGATTTCACTGTTATTTTTAACTTCTTGTAATTCATAGTCATAAAAACCACCGAGAATCTCTTTATCTTTGGTGTCTCGTAGACGATAAGTTATGGGTTTGGTGTCTAGGATTTTTGACACTTTAAAAAGCTCAGTGGACAAAAGTAATTTCCCTTTTCAAAAATATTAGTTGTTCTATTAATTCGAACAGTATCACCAACATTGAATTTTTTCTTCGCAACCTTTTCATTGCATGAATATTGTTTGAGAAAAGGGTTAGGTTTATTATGATCAGCATGATGAACTTCCTAAGGGCTAACGTTGGAGAGGGGTTAATTGGGACGTTGATTATAAATTTGAATAATTTTATCAAAATATTGAGTAAAAGCAGCAGTATTTTTTAATGTAAAATATATTGAAATTAAAAGTTGAATAGTTCTTATCAATCTTTCGGCCAATACAGCCTTTATAGGTCTGTGACTATGATAGAGCATTGTATTATATTTCAGTAGTACTTTTTCTTCATTTGGATTAACAAATTCACTACCAGGGTCCGTTTGCAGTTTTTTTTATAAGAATCTTGTTCAAGAATACTTTCTATAACCTGAGCAATTTCAACACCTCTCTTTGTCCGCAATGGAATGGCATATGCATAGCGACTAAAAACACTGATTGCAAATAGAATGTACTTCTATGGTGTAATTTTACGCCTTTGAATCTCATCTATAGTTAAGAGATCTGCTTGCATTATATGCAGTGGAAAAAGGCATTAGTTTTTCGATAATGATTACGACGAACCCTATGATTTTGATGTAGAGTGTAACTTGATTCATTTTGTATATAGTCTTGTGCAATTTTAGTGTCAACGACAGTGACTTTGAAAATAGTGGTGGGGGAACTTAAAATTCCCGCTTCTCCAATATTTTCATAAACATGTTTCAAAACTTCAACCATTTTGAACGCAAAACGTAGTGTAATGTCCACTACCCTTTTGCATACTAATGGATAATGATGATGACGTTGAGTTGATATCAATATGTCTTCGCTTTTGTCTAGGTACCACCGGTGTTCTCGTCATCGTCAAATCAATGTTTCTACTAGCTGTGCTAGTATTTTCCAAGATTGATTTAAAATCTTCACCTGTTTCTTCTTCTTGTTCTTCTTGTTTTAATGATGTTGATTGTCTATATTCATTTAATTTCTTTAGAATTGGCTTATTGCTAATAAGAATTTTTCGAAAGTTTAATATATTTAAAAAGTTGTATAGATGACTGTGAAATGATAAAAGTCCTTTACGATTTGTAGCCATATTATAAATTAAAACAATTTAGATTATAACTCTTCCCTAGAATTGTAATTCCTTTACCATTCTTATCAACTTGAATATGATCTGGACCATTTTCCATGAGATATGTTATGAGTCGTTTACTTTGTTCACGATATGACTGTGGCATTAGATTTCCAACGCTTGACATTATTGAATTCAATTCCTCCCCCTTTAATTGTGTTATTGTTCCAACAGTAGAATCTTCAATAGATGTTTCCTTTTCGTGATCAACGACACTTACATTGACTGGTGTCTCACGATAGGGCTTATGTTTGTCCACTCGTCGAAGTGCATCTTGAAGTAAAAGTAGTTTTTTATCATCCCCAATATTCTCATCATTAATGAATTTACTCATATTGTCCTCAAAGTGTTCCATTGGTTAAAGAGCGAGTTCTATTGGGGTCAATTTATAGAGTTCAGCCATCTAGAGAAAACTGTTTACAAGTCCTGCATTTTATTGGCAGAAAAGTGTAAAAAAGCTACCACTTGCTTGGAAAAGACGTTTCAATTTAAAATTTTTTCCTTTCTTTTTGCAAGCCAAGACACGTACAATGGAACGATGTTGCTTTTCCTGTTGCTTAGCTACTTTTGGCAGTTGAACATTGACAGTAGAAACATCAATTATGAATTTTATCTGCAAAGATGTAGCACTAGTTTTTATTTTATCATATGACTCCTGCCAAACACTGTAGCAATAGTAGATTTTTTTCGGGTTTTCGATAAACAATTTATCCAATTTTTAATTATTTTAGTCGTTTTGCCTGACATTGATGGACTACACAGAAAGGATCTGAAAGGTGTTTTAAATTAATAGATATTGCTGTTCACTTCAACAGCTGACCTACAACTAACTGTAAACTATAAAGGTCTAATAAATAAATAACTTTCCTACTACTCCGTTCAAGAACAACAACTAAACCAATAAAGAATCATATTTTCTTTTATTTTTAACATAACAATTTACAATTAAAACAATCAGAAAAAACTATTTTTATCTAACGATAAATACACTAAATCAAGATTATATTTTTCTTTCTTTCTTTATTTACAAAAAAATTATACAACAACAACAACAACAACAACAAAATCATTTATTTTAATTTGAAATAATCACTAGAAAAAAATAGTTTTTTATTTAACAATAAATTCCCTTAATCAAGATAATATCACAGTTTTTTGTTTTTTTCGTTTTATTTACAAAAATTATTTTAGACACATTTAATCATCAACAACATTTTTATTTGAAATACACTTAGAAATGGGGTCTTGACACCCCCACTATCATTTAGAACATTTAAATAGGATACATTTTCAAATCAAGATATATACTTTGATCTTCATGCTCCCATGTATTAACACAAGTACTCGATCGTTCAATTCTATCCGAACACTTTACATGCTAATCTTCATCTTCATTGCTTAAGGGGAATGACCCCCTAAACATCAATCTCCTATAAGCAAGATAATTATTCCTATAAGATTTTACTCAACAACAACATTTTTATTGTAATTTTAAATGGGGTCCCCCCACCCGCTTGGGCAGCCACTGTGGCGTCCCAAAACCAGGCCGGGCCGGAAGGCGCGATATTTATATTTGGAAGAATAATAAAATAACTCTACCTTGCACACAAAAAATTACAAATTTTGAAAAAAAATATTTCCCCCCACCACCCACCTGGTCTTATGAAAAAGTCAGTTTAAGTTAATTTATCCAGACCGAGTTGTTTTCTGTTCTGTATACATTCAACACGATCTGAAATTAGATAGTGTCCGGGTGGAAGCACCTTCACACCATCCTCAAGTACACAAACTTTGTCCGATACGGCAGACATGACATTTTTCTCGACACTAGATGTGTAGTTTTTATATTTTAAAGAGCAAATTGCCATGACTTTTGCTCTTGGGGCTAAACTACTTTCTACAAAGTTTCTATAAACACTCATTTTTAAATTATTTTTACGAAGTGTGTAGGCACCCCCTTGTAGATCTGTTTGATATCCTTGTTGTGCGTTTCCACACAGTACACCTTCAGACCAGGAAACACACCATTGGATATCAAGTCGCTTCCCGTCTCAGATTGTAACATCAATAATTGATTTGGGGACTGGCGTTTCACTAGCTCTGGATAGAGGGACTCATCCCAGTTTTTATAATCCATCCGAGAGCTAATATACTCTCAATTTTCCAAATCAGTCTGTAAATTATCAGTTTTAACTTTTAACAGGAGTGAATCAGTGTCTCCACAGTACACTTGAACTTGTCCCTCAACCGACCATTGCATTTTGCACACATTGTAATAAAATGACAACATGAGTTTTTTTTAGGGATTTCCGTTATTGAGCTACCACCAGCTATATTTGGGTTTAAATGATGTTTCTTTTTTTCTGTGTAGGAGAACCATATTAGAGTCTATGATTTTGAAAGAGGTGAAGTTTGGGTCGGCAATGCTTTGAGCACATTCTTTGGAATTGGTTACAACGTCACATCTACCCCTTTTTCGTACGTTTTCGCACATTTTACCGAAGCCTGAGTTTAAAATGAGTTTATAGATCTCTTTTGCAACCTTCGTTTTTGCTTGTGAATGTTTACTGACAAAAGTATCCATAATCGTTTTCATGTAATTCTTTTGATCAAATTTGAGGGTATATATATTTCTTTTTGATCTTGATACCATTGGCTACCCTCCACCGCAATAGCACATGATGAAAAACGATATTCTGTTTTGGATTAAGGTCAGCAATAATCTTTTGCTTTGAGGGTGTCCAGTGCATACCCCCATCCTCTACAAAATAAAAATTGTATGGACTCAGCGAGTCCTTAAATATCGGTCTATTTATGCACGGGAAAACAAAATCTTTTACCGAGTCATGGATTTCCATGGGTTTTCTCCGTCAATTTCAAAAAAACATCCTTGTGGTCCATTCTCCTCAACGGCAGTAATATAGGGGAAATTTGAAGCACAAGGATCGTTAAGCCATTTGTTATCACCACACGCCAAACAGTAGTGAGACATTGCCGACGGATAGAGGGAATTCATATCCAAAAAGACTGCATCAGACTTTTCATCGGTGTGCTGTCCGGTCAGATCAGTTTTCAAGATACGGTCCCCGTGAAAAACATACCCTCCCTTCATTGATGTGTCTACAAATATATCCTGATCAACGTCGGTGATCAGACCTATTTCTTCTTTGCTGATTTAAAGAATTAGGTCCATCACCAGATGAGGAGTGTAAAAATTATACCCCAAATTTAAGCCAAATTCCCCATAGATTTTATCCGTGTTCTTACACGCAATGTCCAAAAGAGTCAATACTTTAATAGCCAAGTACATTTTATAGTATTGTCACCCATTTTTAGGTCCTCCTTTAACTAAGCCCTCTTTTGGAAAATTCATAGTTGGCAGTGGAGCATTGACTATCAGTAAGGGAACTGTAAAATTCTTCGTTAGGCGGTAATGACACCTCATCTATCCTCGAGCTAGATTTGTAGTAATCATATTCGTATATACCATTACACGTTAATAAATCATACATTTCATCATCTGGGAAGCGCTGTTTAAGGAGGTTTATCAAAATTGTCTATCAAAACTATTGCAAGACAAAAGATCCTTGCCCAATCATCTTGGTAAATTCAGTTTCATTGATTCCTGCCTGGTTTTTATTCAGTGTCTGTTCTGTCTTTGAAAAGTAAACTTCGAAAGGTTAGATTTGTGTTTTTTTTTCTTCTTTTTTGTTTAGCACTGAGGACGACCTGGCGGAGGTCCTTGTCGAAATATTTGCTTATATTTTGTCTTCCTTATGATTCGCCACTGGCTGACAAAATCTTCGTTTTTTCACCCTTTTTGATTTTATTTTTCATTTTGTTTGGTTTCTCTCCTCTCTGAGTTTCATTTGTCATGTATAGCCAGTGTGATCTAAGAATGTATTTGTATTATATTATAGAAAAAAGAACCATATACCCATGCGTCATCTGCAACTCCACCCTTCGCCATGCGTGCCAACACCTGTAAAATAAATTTCAAATTGTAATTGGAATTGTGTATAGAAGCAGGTACGAAATATTGCTGACTAGCACTTATATTACATGATTGATGTGCCACTCCACGAAAGATACTCCCTCCCGATGAAATTGCCTGCCATAAATGATCGTGATCGATCATCTTCCTCTTACCCCCTTTCCCCTTACCCTCTTCACCCTTAACAAATTCTCCCCTACAAACCTAACATATTTTCTGATTTTTATGGTCAATATGTCATCTGGTGATAAAATCATTGGATAATATGTATGACGCAACCGTGAAATTGCGCAATTTGCTGTTATAATAAGTTTAGTTAATGCTATACGCTTACAATCATCCGCAAACAACGACTCAGCTAAATATAAAACTTGGTATTACTAGAATATATTTGAGCGTGAGCGTAAGAGACTCCAATGGCTTCACGTATTTTAACACGATTTGGATTTGATGAAACGTACACGTCTGTGTGTTTGGCTTCGCAGTTCAAATCGATATTGTTACTCTGTAAGAGCGATTTCTGGAAATTTTTAAAACGCAAGACTGCTCTATCACCGTTATCCGTTTCTACAGCCTGATATCAATGACGTTTACAGTGTTGCATGTAATACTTTAGCCTTAAATCAGTCCAAAATCTTGAAAAACATGTTTGTCAATAGTAGCGCACCTTATGCTTTTCACCCTCCCCCAAAACCCGACTAATGTCTATAATCGGAATAAAATTTCCAATTGAATCAGGCTATGAAGGAGGCGTGTATAGAAGCCAGAGCCAATGCTTCAATGATTCAATAGACGGAGCTCTCACTGGAAATATTACACCCTTTTTATTACTGCGGTCACCCTCCTCAAATTCTGTTTAATACGGTAACACCGTAACACCAATCTTTAAATGTTCATTAGCCCGCTCAAAAATATCTATCCCTTTTAATGCTACGGAAAATTGACCATTTAAACAATTAAAATCTACTTTAGGAAACTTTGACCCATCCCCATTAGCTGCCAGTTGGTCTAACTTTGTCTTAGTAGCACGATTTCGGAGAGATCGGAAGGCCATGATAAAAAAATGCATACTTGAAAGACTGTAGCCTAGTATCGAAACAGATTCGTTGCACACCTTGACACCCCTCTGAGTCTGAATGATATTTTAATCCTATACCCCTCTGCCTATGTCCACCACTTAAAGTAAAATCTTTTTTAAATCTACAAATATTAACATTTAAATTCTCTATAAACAAAATAACCGCCCCACCACCCCCGTCATTATAATTATCCAGTTTAGTTACGATGCTGTTAATCCATTCCAAAAATACATCTCCATAATTTTCTAAATGCGGGCCAATTGGTAGCATCTCAGTACATAAAAACATCGAATATACCTCGCCCATATTTTCATTTAAATAAAACAATTTCAGTTCTATTGACGCTTTTAAACTGTTCCTCCTTCTCCACTCCTGTGTCTGTCGTTCAAGAAGGGCTCGAATATTGTTCACGTAGGATTGCGTAATAGCCAGGGGTCTGTTACTATATCCCCTGTCATTAAAGAATTAAATGGATCCCCAAAAACGGCTCTATAAACACTGGTATGGTGCAAGGCAGAGTTTTATAAATAAAAATCTTGTAGTGTAATATTTGCTAGTGGTGATGCTTCAATACCATCACGACCACTCTGTTCAACCTCAATAAGAGAAATGGGGCGTGATGTAAAATCTCCCAATTTAATACCACCACCAATCTGTTCAATCTCAATAAGACCGATTGGGTGTGGTGTAAAATCTCCTAATTAACTAAGCATTAATTCCAATTTGTCGGGACAAAATCGGTCAGCTATTACAAATTTATTTTGAACTTCAATTGTGTCTGTCTGAGCTAGTGTGATGTCCATTAAAGTGGGGGAAGGTTAATATTAACTCACGGGTAAAATCTTCCAAAGTAATGCACGTTTTTTGGGAAAGTTGATCAACCCACCCAAAATTGTCTTTTGACACATCTTGATTTTCATGTGTAGCTACTTGGTTAAAACTACAAACTGAACCAAGTTGAATTGCACCTGGGGGAATATCTATATTCCCTAATATTTTATATATAAAGTTATTTGTCCATTCTGAGTCCTCATTCATGTGTATAGTCATAGGTCAAGTTGTCCAGGCTAGCTATACCCCAAATACACTCATTCAAAACCCCCTTCGTCATTCCAACTCATTATCAACTATAGCATCGTCCTGAAATTCCATTGGCGGTGTTAATATTTGTGTAGCCTCAATGAAAATATCTGATCCTTGAGTTAATGGTGGAGGCGATAATTGTCATATGTTAATCTATAAAAAAAATTATTTTCCATGTGAAATATCTACTATTTTATAAAGTCAAAAATAAATTTAAAATCAGCTCTATTTTCATTTATTTAAAATAGAAAAAGAACTTTTTCCCCCTCTCCCTCTTTTTCTACAAATACCCTATGACTTAAAACACGCAACTAGTTGATTTTAAATTATTAAGACTAAATTAAAAATAGATTAATGGTATAACATAAAATATAACAAGGAGTATTTGACCCCTGAGTTAACGCTAATATACCATTCGTAATCTATAATAATGCGCTAGTGCCTTATAAAGTTGAAGAAAAAATAAATTATTCACGAATTTCTTTTTTTCATAATATAATAGAAATATGATTTTTTATGCCTACACTCCCTCCCCCCTCTTTTGTATAAATACTTATGTTTTAATACACGCAACTAGTTGGCAAATTTACTTGCATTTATGTCAAGAGATTCATTGGATAGGCTTCATCTGAGACTTATCATTAGCTTGCTGGACGGAGTTGACCTGGTTACCATCTTCACATGGAGGTGCGTACATAATTACTGATTGCCTGCACTTATTCTTCGAAGCAATCAACTCGAGAAATTCCTTGTCCGGTTTTGATCTCGCATTTTCATCCAGCTTCAGCCTTTTCTGATCAGGGTAATGGGTGGCATTTTCCTTAAATAAACATTAAATTTAGTTTTTTCCATCAACTAAAACCCAAAGACGGATTCAAATAATCTAATCCCTTCCGTCCCATAGAATAAAAAGAAAAAAATAATGCTTAAATTAAAGCGGGTTTAAAAAAAAGAGAAAAGTCTGAAAAGCGGTCGCATGTATGGTTTTTTGTAGAATTTCCCATAAATACAAAATTAAATTTAGCTTTTTCATCAACTAACAGTAGCACTAGTAGTAGTAGTAGTAGTAGCAGAAGTAGTATTATTGGTAGTAGTAGCAGTAGTAGTAATATTAGTTGTAGTTGTAGTATTAGTAAATTTTTTAAAGTGTTAAATAAAAAAACATACAGAACATGCTTTTTCAACTGAAAGTCAGGAACAAGATTAAAACCTATGGGGCAAACTATTTTGCTCAAAATTCCATCTGGTTAAACTCTTTAATCATAAAAAAGATCATTGCCCCCTAAGAAGGACTCAACCCATAGAATAATACAAATAAGAAAAAGACAAATATAAAATATGAAAAGCGGTGATTGACTTTGAAATAATTTGCTGCTTTTCCTGTGTGGCTAAGTATTTTCATTATTAGAAATCAGGGCTTCTAATGTTGGTCCTTACTTTCAGTTAAAAAGAAAACTTTTTTTTTAATTTTTGAACTTTTTTTATCTTATGTAGGCTCAATTTTGACTTATCGAGTCAAAAAAAAAAATTAAAACACAATTTGCGCATTTTTTTCGACAGATTTATCTGGATATGAAGGGGCGCCCCCCTCCTCAATACCAAGCTCTTTACGTTAAATCTGTTAGTACTTTAAAAAATCTTCCTATTCTAATTAAACAGTCCCTGTGTTTCAATTTTAGTAAATAGTCAAACAAGCAGGTTCTCCAATAATTTTATAATGCGTTAAATAAAAAAATCAAAAAAAAATCATGCTTTTCAACAGAAAGTAAGGAACAAGATTAAAACTTGGGGTGGGCAAATTATTTTGCTCAAAGTTCCATCTGGTTAAACACCTAAATCATAAAAGGGATCAGCACTCCTTAAGACGGACTCATCCCATAGAATAATACAAATAAGAAAAAGACTTAAATTAAAAAATGAAAAGTAATGGTTGATTTTGAAATAATTTGCTGCTTTTCCCGTGTGGCTAAGTATTTTTATTATTATAAATCAGGGCTTTTAATGTCGGTTCATACTTTCAGTTAAGAAGAAAATTTTTTTTATTTTCTGAACGTTTTTATCTTATGTAGGCTCTATTTTGACTTATCATGCATAAGAAAAATTAAAATACAATTTTTGTATTAGTTTCGACAGATTTATACCGGATATGATGGGGCGCCCCCTTCTCAATACCAAGCTCTATACGCTAAAGCTGTTAAAACCTTTAAAAAGCTTC
This sequence comes from Artemia sp. Qi Xiang Cuo, assembly GCF_049724085.1. NCBI lineage: Eukaryota > Metazoa > Arthropoda > Branchiopoda > Anostraca > Artemiidae > Artemia > Artemia sp. Qi Xiang Cuo. Next base: position 7,334,377 of record NC_142814.1, read on the forward strand.
CTATTCTATTAAATTGTCCCTCTGTTTCAACTTTAGTAATTAGTCAAACATACAGGTTCATCAAAAAAAAGAAAGAATCACTTAACACCTTCGTACCTGAAAAGGGATTAAACCCGTCACAGCGGTAGCTAGACATTAAGAGGAATTATCGCATGTGAAAGTTGAACATTTTATTCCACTATTTGATCAGACCATGTTTATACATTAGTTTAATATTGGCCATGGTTGACTATGCTAGTGAAAACTTAATGCAACGCAAAATGGATTCTTTTTATTATAACATAATAAAAATTTACTCACATGTATTCTTTTAGAATTTTCCATCTCACTATCAGAGCAAATAATTAATCAAAAGCAAATACTCTATTTGACTCCTTGAAAGACTTATTCGAAATGTACAAAATCATATTTTGTCCCTGTATTTTATACCAGAAAAATTTGAATATATTAACCTCTAGCCAAGACGGTCTTCTTTTAAAAAACCTACGATATTCAACTCAGCATATATGGTGTGCCGTTGGTATATAGTAAGACAGAAACATGTCCGGCTTGGCTGTTGACTCAGAAACCTGTTTGGAGGGACTTATATCCCTCAAACTGCATAATAGCACACTAAAGACCCTATACTTTCAGGGATACATCATTTGTCCCTCCCAAATCAGGATATAGGTTACTACTCGTGATATTCCACGAATGTCTTATTTATAAATGTTTAACCATAATCAAAATTGCAGCTATTCTACAAAGACCTGAAGACAAGGTGGAAAATTGTTATAAGTAGCCCTCCCCCCCCTAACCCAATTTTTTATACATATGTACATGGAAGCATGTACAAAGTTGAAGAACTAAACTTATATACAACTTCTTTGTCTTCCTAACAGCCTTCTCGAAAAAATTCCAGTTTAAAATATAAATGAATTCCTTACCCATTTCCGGCAAGAATTATAAAATCGTCAGAAAATTCCACTTTTTTTGCGTTTCCTATGTCACTGGACCTAGAAACCGACATATATTGAACAAAAAAAATTTATTCCAACTCTGAAATGAAATATAAAGTGGTCTCTGGTAGAAACCACTTTGACACATGTGCAGAAAAAACCTCACTTCTAGTGAAAAGAACTAAAGCAGTTCTTCGTGTAGTTCATGGACAATGGAACTTTGCAAACTGAACACTGCCATTTTGTGCGATGGGGCTCGATCTTTGTACAATATTGAGCATGTCTTCTTGAAGTACCCTGAACAGGAAAAAGTTTTGATTGATCTAATCTCTTTTCTTAAGGAACGCAAGGCTTGAATTTGGGGATAACTTCCGATTTTCTGGATGACTAACCTCTCTCACCCTTGCACAAATAATTTCAAATGAAACCAGTGACAATACGACATCTAAAGTCCTTCAACGTTATCTTGTTAGCATCTGGTAAAGTGGACAACTTGAGAAAGACATAGGCATTGACCATTGTAATGTTGATGAAGTACCACAGTAGGCTGTACCACCCCTTTCTGCTTTTCCTGTCTATCGCATAGAGAGACTTGAACATAACAGCTGTATTCATGCAGTCCATAAACTTGTTTTACTCGACGACCAAGTTTGGGTATGTAACTTGGGTAACAGATCCATCTTTGTCCTTCCTACTGATCTGTGTCACTTCTCCTCCTTTATGAATAGTCGAATGAAGCTGTATACTTCGTTTGTCCTTCCACTGTAAACAATAGATTCCATCTGACCTCAAAGCATAGTCTGAATCACCAAGTCCAAGCTCTTTTTCGGCTTTGAGTTTGAGTAGACCTTTACGGTTTGCAAGAACTGTACCACAGCAGTAGAGCTCATTTTTCTTCATTTTTTCCATGAGGTTTACTAAACTGACAAAATTGTCAAAATTAATGTGATTTTTTTTACCTTCTAATCCCATCATAAGATCTATTACTACTCATTCTCCATGTCCAAACTCGGTAATGTCAGCTGAAGTCGGCGAAAAGCTCACCATCTTTGACTTCAAATGTCTTACTCCACTTCTTTTCTATGACTGGAAGGAGAAGATAATCTTTTTCGTTGATTGATTCTGGCTTGTAGTTCGCTTCTGTTACTCCGTCCACTTGATTAGCGGTTTCGTCGTCACTTGTTGATACCTCTCAAGCCAGTATGTTTCTCAGTGATTCAGCATTTTAAACTAGAAGGTCCGGCAGCCAATCATCACAATCATCCTCTGATAACATGCCAAGTTCGGATTCTGGATCTGAAGGTTTGCCATCAAATAACTTGAAGATATCCTGTGTCCACAAAGGACGGCCTGCCATAACAATTTAGCTGAAAAAGAGCAAATTTAGTTTGCGATTTTAGATGCTAGACCCAGTTTTTTGGAAATTGCTTGGGTTTCATTTTTTGTTGAGCTGGCGAAGTGGTCTCAAGCTCAAACCACTCAAGCTCAAAGAAATTTTTTGCATATGTTTCAAGGTGGTCATCGGGGATGGCCAGCCTCTCATGTCCAATATCTTCTTATGGTGCTTGCATCTGAAACTGTGATGCTACTAGCTCGTACTCTACTACACTAAGAATAAATTGGAAGGAAAAAAATAATAAAGATATAACAATTACCAAGTATTTTGAGTTTTCTTACTTTTCTTAAAAAACAGCACGTGGTCGCATCGAAATACTGAGCTATGCCTCACTAGGTGTCAATTAGGCTGCCCATAAAATTTCGCCCGTCAGAAAGCTTTGCTAGGCATATGGTAGATTTCTTATTTTCTAGATTTCTTATGCTAGATGGTTTCTTATTTTAACCACCTATTGATAATGGGAAAAAAATATTAAAAGGTGGTTTCACTAAGTAACTACTTTTTCGGAAAGGATTAAATGATTTTGTGATTTGGATGAGGTTCTTGGTGCTGATAATCAGTTGCCCATTGTGCAGGTTGCTGGTTATCTGCCTCCTATGTTATCAAGATATGAAAAACAAAGGTCTCTAGAATGGGGTTTGCCCACAAGATGGAAAGCAACATATAGTATGATGCAAAGTACTATTCAATACAAAGGCCCTCTGGCAAGTGTTCTGTGTAAAATTGGGAAACCTGACCATAACGTGAAGAGGAATAAGAAATGATGCGTGAACTTTGCTCTCTACTACCAAATTTTTCTACTGCAATATAGAAAACTACTGCCCTAAATGGGTACTGTTCTATTAGCTACAAGACACGCAAGAAGTGAACTTTGATTAGTGCTAATGGAATAAAACAACATAGGATGAAAATATAAAACTTTAGAAACAGATTTCGGCTATATATTTGTGCATTAGGGGGGTGGGGGATAAAGCACAGCCTATATTAAATACGCAACCTAGTCTAACCTAACCTATTTACCTTTTCCCCCTAACCCCTCCCAAAAAAGATTAAATATTGTAAACACAGTTAGAAACTACTGTTTGCAATCCAATTCACCATTGAAAGAACCCATTTCACTAGTTTCTTTTATCATCTATCTAGCGTGTCTTGTAGCTAATAGAACTGTACCCCTAAATGTTGCTCTGCGCAGGCGGGGCCTCCTAAAATGTCATCTTGAGGAGCAGCCTAATGATAGTAGCTGTATTTTGCTTCTGAAGGAATATTAATTTAAAAAAACAAAGTTTTTCCGAGGGAAGTAAAGATCGAAGTTGGAACTTAGCAAAAATCATTACTTCACTGCCTATCTAAAATATATTCATAAGACTATTGGAATTAAATCAACTGGTGATATATCCCTATGTTTGTAGGATTACAGAAAACTAGCGCTTTACTGAAAACACAAAAGCAAAGTATAAAAAACAAGAATACTGATTTAGGAGTCAATCCAAAGAAACAGTCTAAAAATGCTTTACTTTTATACTGTTAAAAGTGCCCTTAAATGTTTATTTTTACAGTACCAAAACTCTTATATTATTTTTTTATATTTAGTAAAGCGTTAGTTTTCTGTAATCCTATAAACAGGGAAATATCACCAGTTGATTTACTTACACTAGGTTAATTGATCATTGTTAGATAGGCTGTGAAGTAATAATTTTTGTTCGTGTTAAGTTTCAACTTCGCTCTTTACTTCCCTCGGAAAACTTTGTTTTTTAAAAATTAATCTCTGCTCGTTTTTGATTAAAATTTAGTTTAGAAACAACACTGCCATGATGTAGTTTGTTTTACGGAATAACTTCTGTTCGTTTTAAGTTTTAATGTTGCTCCTTAGTTTCAGTTCAAAACTTATTTTTTTATATAGTTTCTAATCACCTCCAATCCAGGAAAAAATATTTTTATATCTTTTTGTATTTTTATTTAAAGATGATATAGACCTTTAATTCTTTGTTTAAAAAAATTAAATTTAGTAGCTCTTAAGAAAGTGGCTCTAGGTGATTAGCTTTGATACAAAAGGTTAACTGAGCGGACAGGTTTGCATATCGACGTGACTGTCGGAAACTTTGCTAGCTCAACAGAAACGTGCCTTTAGGCTTAGGGAGTTATTGGACCTGTGCCTAAATAGAAAAGCCGTTCATTACTTAAAATAAATCGACATTTCAAATAGATCCTTTCTTGCTTAGTTACGATAGATGGTATTATAAACTAGGTTTGTTTTTATTTCAAAAATTTTGGGAAGATATACCTGAGCTCTGCAACAGAATTGTTTTCATTTGTTTTTCTTCCTCTTTGGATTCACAATCTTGCGTACAGAGAGAATATTAAAGCAGAATTGTCAAGTAAATAATTTGAATAAGTAATTATACAATAAGTAATTCTTCTTTTAATATACAACTTTGAGTCGTTCCAGAACCACATGCCTATACTTCTCTAACCACTAAGTGGCAAGGGGTTGGGGTCAGGAGCGTAATTTCCTATGCGACAGAGGGAGCAACTGCCTCTCCAAGACTACAGTTTTCCCCCAGTCCCCCCCCCCAAGCGAAATTTATTTTCTTCAAAAATGTTGTCAAAACTAAGATAAGCTTACATAATTATGTGGCGAATCCAGGGGGCGAGGAGGCACGCCCCCCTAACATAGTCTAAAGTAAAATAAATTTACTTAATTAACGCAAATTTGCGTTCATTAAACTTGTTCCAAACGCAAGTTTATCGGATCAACCTATTTTGCACCACCCTAAAAAAAATCCTAGATCCACCCATGGCAAAATTCAAGCATCCACTGAAACAGATCATATTTTTTAGTATATCTTTACCTTTTTTATTACTATGTGGCTCGTTATTAAGTTTTCTCTGTCATTATCACTTGATTTGGGAAAATTGGCTTCAGATTTTACACCCTCCCACACAGGATTTTGACAAAATTTAGCCAAACGTTGAGGTAATGAATTAGCGATCTACTAAATATCTTGTTGCAAACTAAAAACTGGATGACCTCTATTCCCTTTTGAATCAAAATGCTTGACAAAATACCTTCCTGGGACATGTGTTAAAAACTGAGTGCATCAAATCTATAAAAACAGTGATCTTATCCGAAAATGATCATATAGATGGGGACAAACTTAGAAAAAAAGAACAATTAGGAATCGAACCCAAGACACTCAACATTTGAAGTCCAATGCTGTACTAACAAAACCACGCCTCTAATAATCTGATATAGAAATCTGCAAAAATGTGTCACGGATGCGTGTTTATTTTTTTATTTTTGCCAGGGGTGATCGCATCGATCCTTTGGTCCTAAAATGTCGTGAGAGGGCTTTTTCAACATGAATTAAATGTTATTGTGCCCTTTTAAGTGACCAGCAATTGGAGGGCAACTAGTATCACTTTTTACAAAAAAAATGCATTTTTATGTAGAAGCTATGCTCACCATTATACCATCGAAGACTCTTGACCATTATAATAGTGGCCACAGTAAAAAGCGAAACTTAATTTTTTAGATAATTTACCAAAAAGTGAACAAGTACCACTTCATTTTTGTATTGTAGATTTCCTTTTTTCAGCAGCTAGTTAAAGTAAAGAACGAATATTTAAGCTTACAGTGACTGAATATTACTAGGAAAAGTTTTTAATAAAACCTTTTTACTTTCCTAGAAACCAGCATCATCGATTTGTAATTAACAGAAAAAGTTGCCCCAGATGAGGCTTGAACTCGACACCTTGGGACTACAAGGCCTACGTTCTACTGACAGAGCCACCAATGCTTATATATATATGAAAAAAAATATACACTTTGAGACAATATCGAAAAAGAGTTACAAAAAGGACCGATATAGTTCGTTATAAATGGGGCCTACGCTAGTTTCATCGGATATAGCTGAAAACCTAGTAAAGAACAAAACACGACACATAGTAACTAAAAGTGAAGATAATCACATAAGAGATCAATGTAAAATCATGTTGATGAGTCCGTTTGTGGATTTTATTTTTAAGTTTGCAATGTTTCCATTATATACTTAATAAGTGACACCAAAAGAGTTGTTTTTGCCTGGGTGTAATTTTTTATGGGGTAGGGGGCAACTGCCCCCTCCGGACCCCAGTTTTCCCCCCAGATACCAGTTCCCTCCAGACCCCAGCCCCCCCAGCTGAAATTTAGTTTCTTCGAAAATCTTGTCAAGACTAAAATATACTAGTAGTATATTTATCCTAACACTATGTGTTAATAAGTGTATAACACTATGTGTATAAGTTTTTTTTTATTTCTCACTTTCATTTTCATTTGATCTGGGAAATTTTGGTCCATTTTCCCTCCCTCCACAGGTTTTTGACGAAAATACACCCCTATTTTTAGTGCTATATGACACTAACGGATGATATAATTGATAAAAATCTCGTAGATATGAACAATAGCTTTCAAATGAGCCATTAAACGTCACTTTAACAATTTCTGCATTTTCCACTTGAGACAAAGCACCCAAAATGCTCTTTTTTAGTATCATTGGAACTTGCTGATGGTGGAATTTATAGAAACGAAGGACGTATATATGAGCCATATCTTTTATATGAGCTACTAAAAATTTGTCTAAGATACAGGCGATACCAAAACGCCCAATAATAATATACCCATACTGATACGCATGATATAGATACGTCCGATACCAATACAACATATCATAAAAAAAACATGAATATTGGACCTTTGTACTATGATTAAATAAAAAAAACAAGTTTTTTAAACTGAAAGTAAGGAGCGACATTAAAACTTAAAACGAACAGAAATTATTCCGTATATGAAAGGGGCGGTCCCCTCCTCAACGCCTCGCTCTTTACGCTAAAGTTTTTTATTGTTTTAAAAAATAAAGTTGTGAGACAGGGTCAAACTTTAGCGTAAAGAGCAAGGCGTTGAGGAGGGGACACTCCCTTTCATATACGGAATAATTTCTGTTCGTTTTAAGTTTTAATGTCGCTCCTTACTTTCAGTTAAAAAAAACTTGTTTTTTTTATTTAATTTCTGATCGTTTTTTAGTTAATGCAGCTTTTATTTGCATAAAAATTTTACTTTTCTTTTGCTAAATGGATCTCTTTACAATTTAAGTTACGTAACTAACTTCTATATTCGTATATTTTTCTTCTGGCAAAAAATACAAAGTTGCAGATTTTTGCAGATATGAGCTTGAAACCTATGTAATAGGGTTTTCTGATACGCTGAATCTGACGGTGTGATTTTCATTAAAATTCTTTCACTTGTAGGGGATGTTTCCCCCTCTTTGAAAAATCGAGTAAATTTTCTCAGGCTCGTAGCCTTTGATGAGTAATACTAAACTTAATAAAAATTTATATATTTAGAATCAGTATTATAAACACATTCTTTTGATACATTTATTGACATCAAAATTCCGTTTTTCAAAGTTTCGATTACTATTGAGCCGTATCGCTTGTTTTTTTTTTGTTTTTTTTTTATTACGTATATGTTATTACGTATATGAGGGGGTTCTCCCCTTAATTAATACCACGCTCTTTTTGTTAAAAGTTAAAAAAATTTTGATTCACAAACCCCTGAATCACAAAGGCCGTTTAATTAGAATAGATAGCTCTTTTGAAAGCACTAAAAAAAACTGTAGCGTAAAGAGCGAGGGATTGACTTGGGGGAGACCTCCCTCATATACGTTATAATTTCTGTTCATTTTAAGTTCTAATATTCCTTCTTACATTTCAGTTCAAAAAACTTGTTTTTTTTATTTAATTTCTGATCGTTTTTTAAATAATGCTTGGAAATCCGGCGCCCCCTTCATAGAAATGTCCCATACCCCAAAGAGACATCCTCCACGGAAATATTCTCCAGAGTAACCCCCTCCTCTAGCCCCCCTCCAGAAAAAATCCTTCCTGAAAATGGTTGTATACTTCCCAATAACCAATAAATAATGCTGGCAAGTCCGGCGCCCCCTTCTTGGAAATTTCCCTTCCCCCACGAAAACTTCCTTCTTGAACAAATCCTCCAACATTACCCCCGCCCCACCCTTCCCTCCCACTACCAGAAAAAAAACCTCCTAAACACTTCTGTATACTTCCCAATAATCAATACTATATGTTAACATTGGGTAAAGTTCATAAATTTTAGCCCTCCTTCTGGGAACTTCGGGGGAGTAAGTCATCCTAAAAGACTGATCTATTATATTTTCGACCATGCTGAACAAAATGGCTATCTCAAAATTTTGATCGGGTAATTTTGGGAAAAACATAAGCGTGGGAGGGGGCTAGTTGCCCTCCGTTTCTTTGGTCTCTTAAAAAGGGCACTAGAGCTTTTAATTTCCGTTCCAATGAGCCCTCCCACGATATTCTAGGACCACTGGGTCGATACGATCACCCCTGGGGAAAAAAAAACAAAAACAAACACACAAACAAACAAACAAACAAATAAACACGCATCAGTGATCTTTCTTCTGGCAAAAAATGTAAAAGTCCACATTTTTGTAGATATGAGCTTGAAAACTCTTCAGTAGGATTTTCCGATACGCTGAATATGATGGTTTGATTTTCATTAAGGTTTTATAGTTTGTAGGGGCCCTTTCACCCTTTTTTTGGAATTCGGCCATATTTTCTCAAGCTCGTAACTTTTGATGGGTAGCACTAAACTTGATGAAAGTTTTATATTTGAAATCAGCATTGAAATTTGATTCTTTTGATGTATCTATTGGTATCAAAAACCCGTTTTCTAGAGTTTCGGTTACCATTGAGCCGGGTCGCTCCTTACTTACAGTTCGTTACCACGAACTGTTTGATAAACAAAATGGATTTCTTAAAATGTTGATTGAATGACTTTTGGGGGGGATCCTATAGTGAGGGGGGGCTAGTTGCCCTCCAATCGTTTTGGACACTTAAAAAGGGCACTTACAAATTTAATTTCTTTTCAAATGAGCTATTACCTACCTCTTTATGATGCTCTGGCCACCCCTTAGCCCTGCTAGAAAGAAAAAAAAACGAAAAAAAAAAAACGGGAGACAGATCAGTGTTACTGATCACTCATCTGTCTCTCGTTTTTTCTTCTTTCTAGCAGGGCTAAGGGGTGGCCAGAGCATCATAAAAAGGTATGTAATAGCTCATTTGAAAGTAAATTAAATTTGTAAGTGCTCCTTTAAGTCACTAAAAAGATTGAAGGGCAACTAGCCAACACCCTACAGCCCCCCCCCCCCCAAAGTCATCTAATCAAAATTTCGAGATAGCCATTTAGTTCAACATAGCTCAAAGGTCCAACATCTATAGTTTAAGCGATGATATGACCCTTCATAGTCCCTGGGTAAAGGGCTTTACACTGTATTGGTATCTGACGTGTCGATATCATGCGTATCGGTATGGGCATACTGTTATGGGTGTTTTGGTATCCTCATTTTTAGTAGCTCATATGCAAGATATTGCTTATAAATACGTCCTTCCTTCCTATAAATTTCACCATCAGCAAAGTTCAAAATGGCGCTAAAAAACAGCATTTTGGGTGCCTTGTCTCAAGTGGAAAAGCTGGGGCTACTGGGCTACCAGAACTTTTTAGAGTGACGTTTAATTGCTCATTTGAAAGCTATTGCTCATATCTAGGTGATTTTTATCCATTCTACCATCCTTAAGTATGATATAGCACTAAAAACAGGGGCGTAAATTCGTCAGAACCCTGGGGCTAGGGTCTCCTTCACGGTATAAGTCCAGTTATCACTCGGAGCCCACTTTCGTCAAAATGCAAATTCTCCGAAAGACCAGCCTGCAGTATCCTTTCAGTATAACGCAGCGTCACTCAAAACACTGTGTCAATGCAACCTTTACAGTTTCTAAGAGTAACTTCTATCCCTGACATCTTCAGATTAGATCAACTTTAATTTCAGATCAACTTCAAACTCCTGCTCAGTCTATTGGACGATTTTCCTTCCTGTGATTCAATTTATCATTTATCATGCTCAATTATCGTTTTCGAATTTTTGTTCAGATTAATTTCATCAGCATTCCACAGTCTATTCCAGTTGGTATCGGAACAACATCCTAGGAACACGAGATCTGCCTCAAGCCTTTTGATGAGACGAACACCTACAGTACGGTCGGATTTTGCACCGGATGTGGTGTGCGCGAAAGTGTGGAACGTGCTTCCACAAAAGCTGATATGTAAGAGCTCCCTTGGGTATTTTAAAAATAGTTTGAAAAAATATCTTATTGAATTTCAAAAAATAGAGTTAAATAATAATTGACATTTTATTTTTGTTTTTGTTTTACAAATTATTATCATTATTATATCGTTTTTTTGTTTTTTATTCATTTATTATTATTTTGTAAGGTTAAGGTAGATAGGCCGTCGGGGAGGAAGAGGGGAATCTCTTAGATAATGAATTGCATGGATGAGGGATGTGGTTGTGTTAAAGAGTAAAGCGACAGTCGTAAAGCGTGAATAGGAGGAATCCTTACTTTTTTAAGGGACTCAACATGCGTTTTTTGCATAGAGAAGTCTATATATGTTTATTTATTTCTATTTGTTTTAATAAAACGCGATTGAATCGAAGTGAAATCAGTTTATTATGTTGATTCCAAATATATAAGATTTATTAAGCTTAGTTTTACACATAAAACACTGAGAAACTGAAAAAATTTGCATGATTTTTAAAGAGGGAGGAAACATCCTCCCTCTTAATAAAAATCTTAATAAAGATTTTTAAAGAGGGAGGAAACATCCACTAGAAATCAAAGCATTTTGATTAAATTCAAACCATTAGATTTGGCGTATCAGAGAACCCTACTGTAAAGGTTTCAAGCTCCTGTCTGCAAAAGTGTTGAATTTTGTATTAGTTGGCAGAAGAAAAATCAAGGATGTGTTTTAATTTTTTTTAGGGTCAATCGTATCGAACCAACGGTCCCAGAATATTGGGTCATTTGAACGGAAACTAAAATTTATGGTGTTCCTTTTATTTGAACAAAAAGATCGGACGACTAGCCCCCCCTCTCACATCCCTTTTTTCCCAGAAATTTGTTCGATTAAAAGTTTGAGATAGACATTTTGTTTCGCATAGTTGAAAGGTTCCAAAACCAAACATTTAGATCTAACATTAGGGTCCCCTGAGGATAGGTCTGGGGACGAAAGTATGCCAAGGATAATTGGCTGAAGATAATAAGAATAATGTATGATCTATGAAAACCACTTTCATAGCCACAAAGACATATAACGAGTGATTGAATACATTGGACTTGTATAACTTAGGCCATCTATTTGCAGATTAGGAGGGGAAGGGGTGGGGGTATGGATAGGCTTCTTTAACCCCACACCCGCTAATGTGCAAATATATAGCCCACATTATATTATTATATAAAGTAAAGTATCATATTTTCATCATATTTTAGCATATTTCATTAGGATTAACACTACTTTACTTTTTGGGCGTCTTCCGTATATTTAAATAGCACTGCTTCTTTTATTAAAGAAGCAACAAGACCCATTCTTTTAAAAATGTGTAAAGAGTGGGACATAAGTTTTCATGAAAATATAAAAAGGCCATTTTCATAATTGTCACTGGTGTTTCAGTAATTATACTTGCTCAATTAAAGTAAAAGAAAATAGTATCTATATTTTCGGGGAAAAAGCTGGCGTTTTGGATCACCAAAGAAAAAGATAAAAAGTAAAAGTGAATATTTTGATTAGATTACCAATAAACAATTTTTACTGATCGGGGTATAAGCCAAGAGTACCAATTCAGGATAAAATAAGTAAACAAGAATTTGGTTCTATTCTAGTAGTATAAGGGGTAAAGGTACCGAACTTACAACCGAATTTGCACCTATATAGATCGACTAGAACACGATATAAACTGACCATTATGATATACAATACAGAGCTTAAAATTATGCAAGTGAGATACCTTTTGATACCTGTAATTATGTAGGTCATTAACCCAAGTATGGTGTTCGTCCAGTATAACATAAATTATGATGAAAGTTCAGTACAGCATAGCGAGGCCATAGCAACCATCCATATCAACCAGATTTAATATATGGACTAATTTTCACTGCAATTCATATTAGTAAGAGAATCGAATTCAGAGAGAACAGTTTGATTATACTGTATTATTTAACAAGATATATAGTCTATATTATCAAAAATGAGTGCTATGTTTATACTATTCGAAGTTGATAGTAGAGCTGGTAGCAGCAATGATACAAAGATGAGAGTACAAAACATAGCAGTAAAATTAGAAGAGGATCTCAACCAATCCTTGAATGGTGGAATGATATGTATTCAAGATATGTGATGTCATTGAGAAAAATCAAATTAGAGGAGCAGTTATGCTTTGCAGCAAAACTTGATATAGTGCATAAAAATAGACTTCAAGCTGCTTTAAATACAATAGTGAAGTATACTGAGGAGAAAAAGCTGTATCAGCAATTGAGTGATATTTACATTATCGTTGTAATTATGTACATATATATGATAAAAATGTTCCTAAATCGAAAATGTTAGATATTTTATAGTAGGTTACCGAATATTCTTGAAGTAGACAGGATCCTGATTAGGCTGAAGTCAACTGTGAGAGTGATAGGATTGAAAAATGGATGGATTTGAGAAAGAGAAAATTATGCTGAATCTTGTGATTATGGAAAAACTTTTGATTATAGATGACAATTTTCTAGAGTTAGCTCTTCAAAGGAAAATATTTTCTCACAAAATACTTAATGATACAATCAAAAACGATTCTCTATCATTCGACTATTGTATGCAATATTGTTATTTCAAACGTATTTACACGATTTGTTGACAAATTAATGAAACAAAACAAAATGATATTGTGTATTTGCTTTTGAACACACACTACCATGGGATTTTAAGACCCTATCCAAATGAGAACAATAGACAAATCGAGAATTTAGAAGATGTTAAAACTGGTTTTAGGATTCACATGATTACTTCGTTCACTCTACCTCTCAATTTAGCCATCGTTTGTCACTTTCATTTTGGCAGTGAGAGTGTCAACACTGGAGAAAATGTTCTACACATGTCCACTGTGCATGTATACGCTGGGCAACTGGTCATCATTTGAGAATTGTTCACTTATTATCGAGTGTGATGAAAGGTGTAGATTATACAACCCGTTTAAACTGCGTAGAGGTTATGCAGTACAAATTAAAGGTTGTAATTCCTGTCTTAAAGAGATTTGTGACTCTCATCCTAGAAGACACCTATGCTCCAATTGTCACTATGATAAATGTGATCAGTGGGAGAATACTTATCCTGGTATGACTGGAAAGAACCCTAAACAAGATTTTAGTTTGTTTCTAAGACACTGGTATTGTCATGATTTTAAATTGTTTTGGGGGGGAAGAATCAGGTCTGCGATTCAACTGTTGGAACAAAAAATAATTTGGTTTTTACGTCATCGTTGTGAAGACTTTGGTTACTATGATTATAGACCTACTGATTCCTATTTGGCTGTTACAGACTGTGATTCACCATTTAAAAACACTATATGTGATATTGCTTCAAATAAGCAAATTAAAAACGTAAATTTTACAATATGAATAAAAATAGTATAATTGACTTCACAAAGAGATACAATAAGAGTGAAGTGACGTTATAGGCTACTATAGAAAATATGACTCTGACTTTGCAGCACATCAAGATCAATATACAGTGAATTCAGATGATCTACTACCATTAGTTGTTCTCGACAACTATCTATACGTAGAAAAAGAAATCTAAAGAGGAGAAAAAGTCATTATTTAAGGATAAAAATTATTTTCATTAAAAAATAAATTTACATACATTTCTGGAATATTTTATTTGTAGGGCAGTGAAATCAATATTGTACAGGTATGAAAGTATATTTTCCAGTATGAAGTCATTCAGACAAGGATTGTCAACGTAAATTTTCAGAAACTGGTCGTAAGTATAGCCACGAAATCTGAAAACGAAATATAGTAGTGCATGAAAGCCAAAGTCGTTAAATCCTGCACTCTCTTCTGGTTTTGAATAATAGTTTTTCCACTTCTTTCAATACAGTTGTTGGTGTGTGGGGTTTAGAAGGTATATGGTAGGCCAAGAGGATAAAAAATCCTATATTCTTCGCTGTTTGAAAGATGCAAAGCCAATGATCTGTCCTTACACTCAATGGACTGCTATTAACAATATTAAATACGCTGAATATTTGATTTGAGTCCATGGTGCGAGGTCTAATACAACACTGGCTTCGGGAGTAAATTCTCAGTAAGTTTCAAATTGATTTAGTGAGATTAATGCAGTACTCTCATCTAATGACTTGGCAAATGTGCACTCTAAACGTACGCTCCCCGTTCGTACAATACTCATATCTTGAGGGCCAGATAAGTCTAGTGCAATTATACCATGAATTGTTGCAAACATTGCATCAATTAGGTCATTTTCAAATAGTTGTGAATCTCGATCATAAGTCATACAACGCCCTATAGGATTTATAGGATTTATCGAAATTGTAGAGTGGGATTCCATTTACTTTACACACAAGAGATGAAAGTCCAAACATTTCAGATTTATATGGGCAATTATTCCATGATTCTATTTCACTAGCACTTCTTACCAATGCAAATGCCAATGTTGATGGCATTTCACCATTGATAAATAAAGAATCTGTGAATATACGTCAACCCGTGGCAATATGACGCTGATTGGCGATTGTAAGAGGAAAAAGTAGTTTGATATTGTTTCCACTAGCTCTCAGTTTTTCCACTGCCAAAGCAACAGATCTCATAACCTGTTGCTTTCGTACATGAAGTATTGCCGAGGTAAGAGAGGGTTTTACATTGAGATTGGCAGGAAGTTCCTTTTGTACAATGAAATTAGATGGAACAAGTGTTAATTTTATTTCCACTTTAATATTTGGTGATAGCCATTGGGGTTTATTAATTATCTCATTATTTATTTTTCAAACTAAATGTTATTCACTAGTTGTCGCCTTTTTAAGTGTATCTGTATTATCTGTGTCAGTGATATATCAATTTCTATTGGGCGATCCCCTCAATTCCTTATATGACTTTGGTGTCATCAACATGAACTGTATATAGCTCGTGTAAATTGAGAGATTGCTGCTATTACTGATGAGATGGTGCTATTGAGAGAAAATACAACTTACCATTGATTTAAATACTGATTTGTCGAAATAAACTATGTAATATACAATTTTCATAGGTTATTCCATTGGCAATACTTGGCATTATATTGTTAGATTTCTTACTACCACATGTAAATTAACAAATGTAGAAGACATATCCACGAAGCAGTCTTCATTGGAATAAATTTGAAAGTGAATATTATCAGAGAGATGTTGTTGTGGATAGAATTGTTCATAATAACCATGTTTTACACTCACATCAACATTTTTTGCATTGAATACATTTAATAATGAAGTGATTGACGGATGGGAATCCTTGTGTGGTAGATATGCCATTGTTCAGTCTAGGTAAAAAAATCTCTTTTTGATCTAACAATTCTCTTCTTTGGTTTCTTCTTCCTTTTATTTGACAAGAATGATGTCTTTCGTTTCTGACCTGAGTAGAGACTGATGAGTGATGCTTTGTTTCTCAACCTTTTTGAACCTTTTTCATTTTGTCGAGATTTCAATCACTCGCCAAAGGTTCTTGCACCAGACCTAAGATTTTCCGAAATACTCTTTTTAAAATTCTTGCCAGAGCCCCAATCGTGTAGTGTAGAGGATGCAAAATATGCTGCAGCCGGTTCAATATATTTTTTTAGCCATGGGTAGTGCAGAGCAAAAAAACTTAGCCAACCAACTGCCAAGACCATAGCCCTTCATTGATGAACGACCTTTATAATAGTCCTTTTCTTGGCCAAATTGTGTTGGAACAAGAGTAGCAAAATTTAAATCAATATAAGGACAAACAAATGCCATTTTTCAACAAGACATCTTGTTATTGAACGACGACGGGTCAAAAATGACACTTAGTCACTGGCAAATTTTTTTTTATTGCTAAAGCATCACCTAATTCGGTTCTTAGTGTTAACTGACAGAGTTCCAAATAGGAAGTGTTTACAAGGACATAATGAAGATGCTTTATATTGTAATGATGAATATGATTTTGACTGGTTCTTCGTTCAAGAACTAGCAGGAAAGTAACACTTCTGTTACCAACTCTGGATGCTACAACAAATACCACTGGTGCTTCCAGCACTTTTACTATTGGTTATGTTTTGTTTAACACCAAGAACATCTTTTAGATTATCATTGAGAATAACCTTTTGCATTGTAAATGGGTGAACTAATTTAGATCGTACCCTCTTCCGTTGAATAGTTGAATTGAAAGGCTTCTTTTTTACTAGCGGAAATTCTTTTATTGATAGCACGACACAAATAATTCATACTAGTAAATTCCTTGTATGATAATGTGACAAAGGGATATTGAATTGATATTTACAATTATATGTTGATCGGTAACAAGTGGCCAAACATGTGGTTTAATTTTTATATTATATTCATGATCTTTTCTCAGGACAATCGACAAGGGCAACTTCATGCTCGCCATCGAATTTGACACAGGGAGGGAGTTTTGTCCAAAATTCACTTGTTTTACTCAAATCATTATAGAGTGAATCCGATACATTGGAGATGAATGTAACATATAAATCATTGGGCATTGTTAATGTCTTCAACATTTGATTCAAGAATCAAAATCAGAGTTATATCCTATCCAAAGAACAAGCAGCTGTTTCTTGCCCTTGCGTGTACGACTAATTAATATTTTTTCAATTTGACAGATTTCACTATTATTTAAAATTGTTTGTAATTCATAGTCATAAGAACCGCCAAGAATCTCTTCGTCTTTGGTGTCTCGTAGACGGTATATTATGGATTAAGTATCTAGGATCTTTGACACTTTAAAAATTTCAGTGGACCATAAGTAGTTCTCCTTTTCAAAAATATTAGTTATTTTATTAATTTGAACAGTATCACCGGCATTGATTTTTTCTTCACAGCCTTTTTACTGGAACTGCAAGTGGAATTGGAACTGGTTGAATATTGTTTAAGAAAAGTTTCAAGTCTATTAGGATCACATTGATGAACTTCCTGAGGGCTAGCGTCGGACCAAAATCAATGGGGCAGTTGATTAAAAATTTGCATGATTTCATCTAACTCTTGAATAAAAGCACCCATATTTTTCAATATACAATATCTAGAAATTTAAAGTCGAATAGTTCTTATCAATCGTTCGGCCAATGCAGCCTTTATAGGACTATGATTATGATAGAGCATTGTATTATATTTCAATAATACATTTCCTCCATTTGGATTAACAAATTCACTACCACGATCCGTTCGAATTATTCTGTAACAATCTTGTTCAAGAATACTTTATATAGCCTGAGCAACTTCAACACTTTCCTTTGTCTGCATTGGAATAGCATATGCTTAGCGACTAAAGACACTGATTGCCAGTAAAATATATTTGTAGGGTGTATTGTGACGCCTTTTATTCTCATCTAGAGTTAAACGATCTGCTTGCATTACATGCAGTGGGAAAAAGCTTTAATTTTTCGATAATGATTACCACGAACCGTATGATTTTGATGTAGAGTATAACTTGGTTCATTTTGTAGATACTCTTTCGCGCTTTTGGTGTCGGTTTCAGTGACTTTAAAAAGTAGTGTGGGGAAACTTAAACTTCCCACTTCAAGAAAATTTTCATAAACATTTTTCCAAACTTCAACCATTTCGAACGCAAACACACAGTGTAATGTCCACTACTGTTTTTTATACTAGTGGGTGATGATGATGGCGATGAGTTGTTATCAATGCGTGTTCGCTTTTGTATAGTCGTAGCTTTCACCGTTGCCATCAAACCTATATTGTTTTTACTGCTACTAGGTGTGCTACTATTTTCCAAGATTGACTTAAAATCTCCTTCTTCTTCTTTTAATGTTGGTGGTCTATCACTTTGTTCGTTTAATTTCCTTAGAATTTGGTTATTGGTAATAAGCCTTTTCGGGAAGTTTGATGTATTTAAAAAGTTGTATAAATGATTGTCAAATGATAAAAGTCCTTTACGATTTGTAACCATATCAAAAATTAAATCAAGTAAATTATAACTTTTCACTTGAATTATATTCTTTTCCCATTACTATCAACTTGAGAATAGTGATTTTGACCACTTTCCATGATATATGTTAAGACTCTTTTACTTTGTTCACGATATGAGTGTTGCAATAAATTTCCAATATTTGAAACTATTCAATTCAATTCCTCCTCTTTTGATTGTGTTGTTTTTCAAGTAGCAAAATGTTAAAGAGATGTTTGCTTTTTGTTATCAATGACACTTACGTTGACTGGTCTTACATGATAAGGTTGATGTTTGTCAATTAGGGTTTAGCCACCTAGAGACAACTGTTTACAAGTCCTGTAATTACTGGTGGTAAAAGTGTGAAAAAGCTACCACCCGCCTGGAGAAGACGTTTTCTTTTGTTCTTTGTCTATTGCTTAATTGCTTTTGGCGATCTAAAATTACCCTTGGTTAAATTTAAACAAAGTTCTGATATTAGATTAATGAATTCTTTGTCAATACCATGTTCGAGTATGACTTTTCTAAGTAGTGGTTTTAAAGCACTTAGAACGGAAAATAAATCTATATTTCCATGTAGTTTCTTCAGTGTCTTGATGACAACTAATAACCTTCTTTACTGTTCACTGAAAGATACACTTTAATTCTATTGTCAAAAATATCTCTGATTTCACGCAAATTCTCGGGTGTAGTTTGATCAAGATCCGATAGAATGTATCCATAAACTTTATTTGTTGCCTGATTGTATTCTGAAAGTAGAAATTTTGGAGCCACGGGATATATTTATTTATTGGGAGGCATGCGAGAACTGGAATCACGAACAACTCTGCAAATGATATAGTAGTTAGAGTTCAAAGCAAATGTTCTCATATATTTTCTCTGATGAAAGAGATTGTGTAGAACTAGAGTTACGAAAATATGTTTCTGATTTGAGCATTTCCTGATTTGACCAAACAATTGTAGTATTTCCTAGGACTATTGTTCAATGAATTCAGCTAAATCATCAATAATCAGCTAAGAGTTTGGTTCAATAATGTTAAATACATCAAGTCCCCCTATGAATTGTACCTGGACAGCATCTGATGCAGCAGCAATAGCTTTTATTTATCATATGACTCTTGCCAAACACTGTAGCAATAGTTGCATCTTTTCGGCTTTTCAGGAACATCTATCACAATTTTAAATTATTTTAGTTAAATGTTTTTTCTTGCCCGACATTGATGGACGAAAAAGAAACAATCTAAATAGTGTTTTAAATTGATACATATTGTTTTGGCTTCAATAGTTGGACTACAACTAAGTGTAAACTATATTTGTCTAATGAATAAATATTTTCCCTGTTTCAGTCCTACTACTACGCCGTTCAGGAATAATAATAACAACAACAATATAGAATCATGTTGTTCTTTTATTTATATGTATATAATAAATATTTTTTAACAGAAAATTAAATTAACACTTTACAATTACAATTCATCAACTGAATAAATGTTTTTAGTCATCAGAATAAAAAATAACAATTTTAAAATACAAGCACTTTTATTTAACAATAAATATATATATTCATACAACACTTGCTTTTTAATCAACATAATATCAAAAATTCTTCATTTTATTTTATTTATAACAACAATAACAACAACAGAAGATATTTTATATAACACTTTTTTAAATGGACACTGTTTAAATAGAACACTGTTTCCTTTCAGTGTTCCATAAAGAAGTTCAATTGGGTATGTTCATTGTTTTTTACTCCTTGCTCTTCTGGAATTTTCACGACGGACTGCCCATTGCAATTGGTAAGTGATGACTTTTTCTTCAGCTTCATCCCCGAGAGGTATCAGAGATTTTGATATAGATAGATTAAAAAATTTAGAAGAGTCTTATTTAAATCTCAAGCTTATTTTTGATCAAGAAATTGGTCAAGAAAATGATTTCCATTTGTTTGATGATAAAAATTTTCCTAAAAGTAAATATGTAATTTCTAATTTAATTACTGGGAGGTCTTCTGATTCTCAGCTTTCGGTATTTCATTTGAATTGCCAAGGACTGTATTCCTCATTTTCTGATCTAGAGTCGACATGTCGGGAGCTTAGACCAGATTGTATAGGTCTATGTGAAACATTTATTACACAACAAACCGAAAGCATTTTGTATATTACAGGTTACATTAGCCATTTTCTCCACAGAAAACAGATGAAAAGGGTTGGTATAGCAATTTATATCCGCGACACACACACGATTCAAATTAGGAAAGACCTTACACGAAATACTGAAGGAATTTTCGAGTCGTGGTTCTTAGAAGTATGACTATCCCCAAATAAAAAATTTATTGTGGGTGAAATTCATCGTTCTCCGTCAGGGTCAATGTCTCAGTTTATGGAACACATGGCTCAAGCTCTGGAGCTAGCCCAGTGTAAAAAAAAATGAGGTTATTCTCATGGGAGATTTCAACATTAACTTCAGTATTCTGCTAAAGGCCGAAGCAGCATATTTGCTAAATAATGTGGCAGGTTCAGGCCTATATCCTGCTGTTACTATCCCGACACAGATTACTGAGAGTATGCATTCACTTATCGACAACATATTCAGCTCCTTGCTCCCAGAGTCGGTGACAGTCCTCGTCCGCGACACATCAGACCACTTTCCCATTCATACAACACTCGCCCTTTCAGAACCATATAAGATAAGGTCACGGATCAGCCCTATGTTACCAATTATATGTTTAACAGAGGAAAACTTGAAGAATTTAAAACAGGAACTAGAGCAATTAAACTGGGATAACGTAATGGAGATTCAAGATGTAAACGAAGCATTTGGGTCATTTCACTCGACGTTCATGGATGTATACAGTAGATGTTGCGTGAGAAACCCGAGAACTAATAAACGAAAAAAGACCAGCCAATTAGCCCCTGGATGACGGATGGTCTTCTGGCCTGTGTGAATAAGAAAAAAACACCTTTGGGGAGAGTATAGACGCTTTCCGAGCCTAGCACGGCTAGAGGAGTATGAGCAATACAGGGAAGTCCTTCGGACTGTGTTACGAAGAGCAAAGCGTGGCTACCTGCAGCAAAAGCTGACGGAAAGCGGGAAGGATGGTCGAAAAGTTTGGCAAATTATCAACTCGGTTCTACGGCCAACCACTAAGTCTTCCACATTACCAGCGAAATTGGTCATGAATGATGAAGAAATTACAGAACCTACACAGGTTGCCGCATCGCTGAGTACATTTTTCGCAAATATTGGCGATACCACAGCAAATTCCGTCGGGATACCATCTCAGTCATACAAAGAATACCTTGGCCCAAAGTGTATGAAATCAATGGCAGTGAGTCCTGTAACACCAGGTGAGCTCGAATTACTAGTAAAAAATTTGAAGGGCTCTTCTGCTTCAGATTTCGACCTGGTCCACACAAAGGC
The DNA here is from genome assembly GCF_049724085.1 of Artemia sp. Qi Xiang Cuo. NCBI lineage: Eukaryota > Metazoa > Arthropoda > Branchiopoda > Anostraca > Artemiidae > Artemia > Artemia sp. Qi Xiang Cuo. The sequence continues at coordinate 7,356,223 of NC_142814.1, forward strand.
ACTGAAAGCAGTAATGAAGACCATTACTGAGCCGCTAACTTACCTTATAAATCTTTCATTAGATAAAGGGGTTTTTCCTGAAATGTTAAAAAAGGCAAAGATAATACCTCTTCACAAAGGTGAAAGTCATACAGACACAGAAAATTATAGACCAATCTCAATCTTATCAGTTTTCTCGAAAGTCTTTGAAACACCACTGAAAAACCAGCTATACCAATATTGAGATGGCACAGCCTTTTTTAGCTACTGCCACTTTAGGTTTAGTTCTGGCTACTCAACCAAAGAAGCCCTTACTTCACTTAGTTTGTTCGTAAATAGAATTCTAAATTCGGGGGCTTTATCTACTTCTGTAATTCTAGACTTTAAGAAAGCGTTTGATTGCATGCACCACAAAATACTACTAGGAAAGCTTGATCATATTGGAGTTCGTGGCCAAGTCCTAGATTGGTTTAATTCTTACCTACAAAATCGTTGAGTTTACACAGGAAATGACCGTACAAATGATGTCGTTGTTAACTGTGGGGTGCCATAGGGCTCTAAATTGGGACGGGTATTGTTTCTTGTTCACGTAAATGATCTTCAGCAAGTACTGACTCCTGCAAGTCGTAGCCCTTATTGCTGCAAACTATGTCACCCACAAACGACGCCGGGGTCTATAGTAGAAGCCGAGGACAAACTAACGGCATTTGCGGATGATTCACTTATGGCAAGCTCAGAATGGAACATCATGTCTCTCAAAACGAAGCTACAAGACATTCTTGAAGAAACATACCTCTGGATTGACGCAAATCGTCTAGTCATCAACATTGACAAATTGAGTGTTTTATTTTTTTCACGTATAGATTCGCTGGCTCCTGATGTGATTGGTATTGAAACCTCTCGTTGACTTATAAAGAGACCAGAAAAAGGACACGTTCGTTACCTAGGGGTTTTGATCGACGAAAACCTCTCGTTCAGACACCACATAGCAAGTGTCGGGACGAAGCTTTCAAGGAACCTTGGAATCTTGAAAAAACTTAGTCACCATTTCCCTAAAAAAATACTGATCCTGATTTACAATGCAGTTATCAAGCCTCACATTCAATATTCTTCTACGGTTTGGCAATCCAATTTCAAGACACATTTACAGAGACTAAACTCAGTTCACAATAAAGCACTTCAAATTTTAGGCCCAGCACCGAATAGGCTATCAATGGCATCACTTTACAGACTATCTTGCACAGTTTTTTGTTTTAAATATTTTTCAGGAACACTCCCATCACCATTTAGAGGCTTATTCACACTAGCATCACAAATCCATAGTTTAAACACACGATCTTCATCAGATATTTACATACCCCCGACACCGACAGCAAGGTCGGAATTTTCTCCTAGAATTGCGTGTGCTGGAGAGTGGAATGCACTTCCGCAAGAGCTGAGGTTATATAGGTCTCTCGGCTCCTTTAAAAAGAATGTGAAAAAATATCTAAAAGATTGAATATTTTTTTACTAGATTTATTTTATTATTATTATGTTTAGAATTTTTCGATATTATTATTAATTATCATATTTTAGTTTGATACTTCAAGGGGTGTGAGCGGAGGAGAAGTTGTGTTAAATTTATTGTTATTTGATGGCGGTTCAGGGTGGAAATTGAAGAGGACAGGAGGCCACGCTGTATTTAGAGTGTGCAATTATTACGGGCCCAAACGTGCATCAATGCACAAGGAACTAAGTTAAGTGTATTTTTATATATATATATTTTTGAATTAAAACCCATATTGAACTGAACTGAACTGAACTAAAAATCAAAGAACTTCTTTTTTCATTTTATTTATTTGCAATAATAAATACGCAATATATTTTTGTATATTCACTTAGAAATGGAATCCCCTCCCTACCACCTCTTTTGAGAACATTTGGAAAGGGTACATTTCTAAATTAAGATATATACTTTGAGCTTCATGCTCCCAATTATTAACAAAAATATGCCATTGTTCAACCTCATCTGAACACTTTATATGTATTACTTCTCCTTCCTCGCTTAAGAGAAATGATCCCCAATACATTTAGAAATTGGATCAAAAAAGAATTTAAATTAATTTATCCAGATTGAACTGTTTTCTAAAATTTATACATTCAACTCTATCTGAAATATGGTAGTGTCCATGAGGTAGTACCTTCAAACCACGCTCGCGTACGTAAACTTTTACTTATATGGCTGTTATGGTGTTTTTCTCTACTCTAACTGTATAGTTTTTAAATTGGAAAGAGCGATTGACAATGACTTTTTCTCTTGGAACTAAACAATAAAGTTCCAAACAGTTTTTATAAGCACTTATGTCGAAATTATTTTTAACATAGTGTGTAGGCATCCCCTTGCACACTTGTTTGATATCCTGTTTGTGTTTTTCCACACAGCACACCTTCGGACCTCGAAACACACCGTTGGATATCAAGTCGCATCAGGTCTCGGATTTCAACATTAACAATTGATTTTGGGTCTGGCGCTTCACTAACTCCGGATAAATGGACTCAACCAAATTGATAAAATCTATTCAAGAGCTAATGTGCTTAAAATTTTCCAAATCATTGAGTAAATTGTTAGTTTTAACTTTCAACAGGAATGAATCAGTGTCTCCATAATGCATTTGAACCCCCTCTCTTGGCCATTGCACCTTACACACATTGTAAAGGAATGACAAGATGAGATTTTTGGAGATTTCTAATATTGAGCTGCCGCCAGCAATATTTTTATGTAATAAGACATTTTATTTCTTTGTAAGAGGACCATATCATAGTCTATGATAGTGAATGATGTGAAGTTGGGGTCGGCAATGATTCGAGCACATGCTTTGGGATTGGTCACAACGTCATGTCGACTCCTGTTCTTAGGCTTTCGCACATTTTACCGAACTCTAAATTTAAAATGAGTTTAAGGATTCCTTTTTCAACAATCTTTTCCGCTTGTGAACGTTTACTGACAAAACTGTCAATAAACGTTTTCAAATATGGCTTTTGATCAAATTGGAGGGCTTTATGTATCTTTGTGACCCTGAAACCATTGGAAACTATCCACCGCAATAGGATATGATGAACAACATTATTCTTTTTCGTATTAAGCTTCGCATTAAGTTTTTGTCTTGAAGGTGTCCAGTATATACCCCCTCCTCTACCAAATATAAATTATATGGACTCAAAGAGTCCTTAGTCATCGGTCTATTTATGCACGGGAAAATAAAATCCTTTACCGAGTCATGAAGTTCCATCGGTAGTTTACTATCAATTTAAAAAAATATCCTTGTGGTCATTTCTCCTCAACGGTGGCTATGTTGGGGAAATTTGAAGAAGAAAGATTGTTAAGCCATTTATAATTACCACACAGCAAACAGTAGTGAGACAATGCCAACGGTTAAAGGAAATCTATATCCAAAACACTTCATCAGAATTTTCTCGGGTATCCTGTCCAGTCTAATCTGTTTTCAAGATACTGTCCACGTGGAAGACGTAGCCTCCCCTTATTGATCTTTCCACAAAGAGATGCTGATCCACGTCAGTAATTTCTTCTTTGCTGATTTTTTGAATTAAATCCATCACAAGATGAGGAGTTGAAAAATAATAACCCAAATCCAACCCAAACTCCAAATAGGTTTAATACGTGTTGTTATAGACAATGTGCAATAACATCAATACATCACTTGTCAAGTACATTTTGCAATAATACCACCCATTTTGACATCCTCTCTTTGCCCTATCCCTCTTGGCAAGTTCATAGTCGGCAGTGGTGCATTGATGATCAGGAAGTGAATCATAAAACACTTGATTGGCGGTGGTTTCACCTCACTTAGCCTAGAGATGGAGTTGTAGTAATCATATAGAAATAAGCCCTTACACGTTAATGAATCATACATTTCATCATCTGGAAAGCGCTGTTTAAGGAAAGGGAAACTATAAAAATTATCGCTTTTCTGTACTTAAATCAATATGCAAGGAGATTTGGGGAAAAAGCTAAAGGAGTCTAAAAACGGATTTTATTCAGGCAAGTATAAGCCTTATCTATTTTTTCCAATTGAATACTAAGGGCAGCAACTTCTCAGAAGATATGGGTATGATATTATAGAAAAAAAACATCTACACATTCGTCATCTACAGCTTTACCCTTCTGCATACGGGCCAACACTGGTAAAATGAACTTTAAATCTTAACTGGAATTAACTAAAAAACAGTTAGAAAATATTGTTGACTAACTTTTAAATTCCATGAATGATTGGGCCACTCCATGAAATTTACTCCCCCTCCCGATGAGATCTGTTGCCACAAATTATCAGGGTCACGCACCTTCCCCTAACCCACTTTCCCTTTACCCTTATCAAGTTTGCCCATAAGAAACCAACATATTTTTTGATTTTTAATGGCAAACCTATCCTCTTGTGATAGAAGCGCTGGATAATTTATATTGCACAACCGTGAGAGTGCCTTATTTGCTGTTATAATAAGTTTAGTCAAGTTTTTCCGTATACAATCTGCCCCATCCAATGTCCCAACTACATCTACCACTAGCATGATATTAAACGAGTCTCTTTGGGCATGGGCGTAAGAGACACCAATGGCTGCATGTTGTTTGACATGATTCGGATTTGATGAATCGTACATATTTATGAGTTTGGTTTCGCAGTCTAAACGAACTTGTTACTTTGCAAGAGTGAATTCTGGAAACTTCTAAAACGCACGATGGGCTTTCCACCGCTATCCGTTTCCACAGACTGGTAACAATGACGTTTACGGTATCTTCTGTGATGCTTTAGTTTTAAATCAGTCCAAAATCTGGACTGACAAGTTGGACACTAGTAGCTTACTTTACGTTCCTTTCCCTCCCCCAGAACCCTACTAATTTCTGTAATTGGATCAAATGTCCAATTGAATCAATAAATAAAAGTTCAAATAGGGATAAAATCCTTTTAATAGACAGTGATGATAGAAATTCACAAAAATACCAGATATTTCGGTCACATATACAGTGACCGTCATCAGTAGTTTTACTACTGATGACGGTCACTGTATATGTGACCGAAATATCTGGTATTTTTGTGAATTTCTATCATCACTGTCTATTAAAAGGATTTTATCCCTATTTGAACTTTTATTTATCGTCATGGAAAGGCAGTGTGGTCTCCGAAATTATCTACGTCAATTGAATCAGGCTCTGTAAGAGGCATGTAAAGAGGCCATACCCAGTGCGTGACTGATTCAATGGACGAATTCCTCACTGGAAATATAACCCTCTTTTGATCACTGCTGTCACCCTCTTCAAATTCACTTTTATATTTTAACACAGTAACACCAATCTTTAAATGTTTATCAGCCCGCTCAAAAAAATTATACACTTGAGTACTACTGGATATTGACCATTCAAACAATTGAAGTTTACTTTAGGAATCTTTGACCCCACCCCTCCCAAATTAGCTGCCAATTTGTCCAACTTTGTCTTAGAAGTATCCGTTTGCAGGGGTCGGAAGGCTGCGATAAGAAATACATATTTGAAACAGTGTAGCCTTGTATCGAAACAGATTTGTTACACAGCTTTACACCCTTCCAAATCTGAATTAAATTTTAAAACTATAGCCCTCTCCCCCGCCCGACCAACTCCTAAAATAATTTTTTCATAAATTAACATATATTTACATTTAAATTTCAATAGATAATATCACTGCCCCACTCTCTCCTCATTATAAATATCTAATTTAATCACTATGCTATTGACCAAACTCCATAAATGCATCCTTATAATTTTTCAAATGGAGATGAATTAGTATCATCTCAGTATGTACATACCTCGAATAAACCTCACCCATATTTTCATTTAAATAAAAATTTTTTAGTACTATTGACACTTTTAAGCTCTGCCTATCACCCCACTCCCGCATCTGTCGTTTAAGAAGGGCTAGATTCTTTTCCACATATGAATGTATAATATCTAAGGGGTCTGTTACAATTTCCCCCGAAAACAAATAAATTAAAAGGATCCCCAAAGATGGCTGTATAAACATATATGTTATGCAAGGTAGAGTGTGATAAATTAAATTCAGGCTGTATAATTGGAGTCCATGAGGCTCCCATACTACCATTACTCTGACCAACTTTAATTTCAATAAGAGGGATGGGGCTTGGAGTAAAACAACCAAGTTCTCTGAGCATAGCTTCCAGTGTATCGGGGCTGAGCTGTTCAGCCATTACAAATTTATTTTAGTCTTCAATTGTGCTTGGCTGAGCTGGTGTGGTGGTGTGATGAATTAACTCGCTGGAAAAATAATTTAAAACTTTACTTGTGTTTGGGATGAGTTGATCTACCCACCCGAAATTGCCTTCTGGCACACCGTGATTCATATGTATCTGCTTGGTCAAAACTTGCAACTGAACCCTGTTAAATTGCACTTTGGAGAGTATTTGTATCCCTCAAATATTTGTTCAAAAAGTTATTAGTCCATTCTGGATCCTCATTCTCACCAATGTCAGAGGGAACGTCATCTAAATTACCAACACCTCCAAAATAATCTTTCAAAAATTTTTTCTGTACCATTCTAAGTCATTGTAAACAGATGGTAAGTCAATAACTTGAGAATCGTCTAAAAGTTCCAATGGTGGTTTGAAGATTGTCGTACCCTTAATGGGATTACATGACCCTTGAGTTGATTGGTTGAAAACTCATCGATGTTAATCTACAAAAATAGAATTTTTTTTAAATTGCTACTGTTTAATGTAGTAAAAAAATGGATAATTAATGAGGTCTATTTTTATTTCAAACACATGCATAATAAAAAAAAAGTTTTTTCTCCCCACTCCACCCTTGTTTTTTTTCTACAATTAGCACTGATTTAATTCTTGACCACAACTGCTTGATTTTAATTCAAATTATTAGCATAAAAGCAGATTCAATCCCTGTAGAAAAGCAAAGCATAAAATTTATCATATCTAGACACTTAAAGAGCCAATATGCCTCAATTCTGTTTGTTAGTCTGTCATAATCTAGTTTTGCCTTCCATTTTTTTTCTACCGCTAGCCGTGGCTTAATGCGTGCCAACAACTAATTGATTTTAATTCAAATTATTAGCATAAAAGAACATTCGATCCCTCATGAAAAGTATGACATACAATTAGTCATATCTAGAAACTCAAAGAGCCAATATACTTCAAATTTTTTTTAGTCTCTCATGAGCTAGTTTCTTTTTCCATTGTTTTTTTGTATCAACAAATTTACTTGCAATTATGTCACCCGGTTCATCTTCGTTGGAGGGGTCCATAGTATAGGGATTGGGGTCCGTATGAGGAACATCATTGGCTTGCTGGTGGAGCATAGATTGACTAGCAGCTTCAGTTTCCTACTCATGAGGCATAAATGAGTCTACACTCTCAGCAATGAGGTCAGATTTTGTTCAGCCTGCATACTGAATTACGGTAGATCTTGCCATGTTAATGGAAGTGTTTATATCTATATATTGTATGGCAGATTTTGTTGCTATGTCATCGCACATCTTTATCCTTTTTTGGCAAGAAACTTGCTCACAATTTTCCATAAATATAAATTAAATTTTATTTTTGTTAATTATATAAATGGTTAGAAAAACATGTTAGTTTCTATATATATTGTGCGGGTCCCACTTAAACATCCCTCCAGTCTTCGTTCAGTTTTAAACAATTACTAATGCTTTCGTGTTTTACCATCTTTATTTTACATTCTCCTGTATGGTTTCAGGCTTTTAATCTCAACCATTTTGCCATCTTATCTTCAAAAACCACTTAATTTCCGCTATATAGCAGATAAAAAGAACAAACAAACAGAAATTATATCCTCTGTAAGGCGACAGGCTTTTAATCTCAACCATTTTGCCATCACCCAATTTTCATCTGCTCGCAAACAGTTAAAATAATTTAGAATAGAGCCCATTCCCCCCCGTTTCGGGTCCCACTTAAAAATCTCTCCAATCATCGTTCAGTTTTAATCAATGAATTAATCTAACGCATTTTACAATCCATCTTTCACATTCCCCTATAATTCAACAGGCTTTTAATCTTAACCATTTTACCGTCATTTCTTCAAATACCAATTAATTTCCACTATATATTAGATAAAAACACTTGCAAACCAATAAACCATTTTACCATCACCCCACTTTTCACCAGCTCGCAAACAGTTAAAACTATTCAGCATAAAGTCCTTTCCCCCCACTGTGGGCTCCACTTAAACATCCCTCCAATCTTCGTTCAGTTTTAAAAAATTACTTACGTTTTTGTATTTTACAATCCTTCTGTCATATTCCTCTGTAAGATGGCAGGCTTTTAATCTCACTATTTTGCCGTATTTTCTTCGAAAACTAATCAATTTCCAATGTATAGCAGATAAAAACAATTGCAACGAATAAACAAACATAAATTATACTCCCTGTAAGGCGACAGGCTCCTAATCTCAACCGTTTTACCACCACCCGCTTTTCACCTGCTCTCAAACAGTTAAAATCATTTAGCATAGAACCTTTAACCCATAATGACGGGAAATAGCTAAAAGCATTTAATATGTATACCCGTAAACTTAATTTGAAAATTGAAGTGTTATGGATAACTCTGTTGGACACGCAGCAATACTAATAACACTTAAAATAGATGCTGATAATCGTATTGTGTAGATAGATAATTTGAATTCTTTTTAATACTAAAAAGAATTTAAAAAAGTACTCACAATTTCACGTTTGTAATTATACATCTTTGAATGCAATATTCAGACTGAATAATTTCCAAATAGCTAAGTATTATTTATAGTGAAAATAAGAACCGTTATTTGATTATTTCTAATTTCTAACCTGAATATATTAACCACGCTCTAACCTACAAATATCGGCTTATAATCCAGAACACTGACACGATACTCGCTTAGGGGTCTTACATCCGTACGGTGCACCATTTTGGTTTGCTTATCTCGTGTTCTAGTCACTTTATATGGATTTAACTTCAGTTGTAAGTTCAGTACATTAACCCCTTATACTACTTATTCTGTGCATAAATATGTAAAAATGCATTTCTGAAAATTTCAAGGGTGATTTTTACTTGAGTAAAAACATAAAATCAAGCAAAATGTATTTTCCCACATCTAAAGGGGTAATTTTGTCCCCTTCATGTATGTGCACCTGTATAGAACATTGCAAAGAAACAAAAAAAAAATTATTAATTACGATGCTAAATAGTATTAAAATTCCAGTTATTTCTAGTGATTTCTAGTCAATAATCTAGTGACTTATATGCTGATTTAGTGATTTTTTGTCGAGAATCTAGTTTTTTTTCACCGGGTGGCAACCCTGATGTCCAGTTAATAGTCTATCCAAGTTGAGTTTTAGCGTTAGAAGCTGGTAATTAAAACTACTACTACAGCTACCACTACTACAACTGCTATTCCTGTAGTAATACTACCAAGGTCGATATTAAAGTGAAAATTTTAGGAAATTCTAAGAAGAAAGTTTAAGTAAATCAAAACACACTGTGTGCATACGTATTGTCAAAGAGGCATTACAGTGATATCTTTGGAACAGTTTACCGTATCAAGTCAAAAACTTGCAGGGCATCATGAGGAGGATTTTCAACTGGTCAAAAGGTAATATGTACATATTACAATTGCTATAAACGCTGCTATTAACACGACTACTACTAGAGCTGATGATAAGGCTGTTACGATAGAATTTCAGAAAATATTTTTGGGGACGTTGAACTAAATTAAAACATACTATACGCATTCAGGTTGCAAAGAGACATTATCAGCAGTATCTCAGAAATGGCGTAGAATATTAAGTTAACACTTTTTGGGCATGTTGTTGAGGGGGATGTTGAACTAGCGACAAGGCACTTTGTACATATTACAACTGTTACTTATACTACTTTTAATACCACTGAGGCTAAGGTTATTAAGGCAATTTCAAATTTTGGATATTTGACTAAATTAAAGCACGCTGCGTGCATGCAAGTAAAAAAAATGTCACTAATACTGCAGGAAAGGCTTATATTATTAACGTGAAAGTTTCAATACATATTGACGAGGATGTTGAACTAACCAAAAGGCAATAAGCATAGGTTACTAATTCGAAGTTTATTGCTACTGCTACTACTGCGACAATTCCTACTACTACTACTTCCACTAAGCGTATCAATAAGGAACCAGTAGTGGGTGCATTTCAGGTTCAAGCGGCCCAATACCAAAATTTTTATGTGGCCCAAAAAAATTAACATGGGAATACAAGCGGCCCCTTTCCCATAAAATTCCTGTGACATGCCCTCTTACTTCACGCAACACACCTGTACAAGACGGTCAGCTGATTCCGACTGTGAAGGCTGGCAAGATTCCGAGCGCATACCCAGTGTCTAGGCGAAATTTCAAGGTGTTTAAACTACTTGGAAAGTGGTCCGTATAATACACAAGTTTTAATAATAAGCTCCTAGCCCCTCACCCCTGTTTCTAGTACATTCCCGTTGATGTCTAGGTGCACATACCCGTTTCAAGCTTACACCACGCGACACACCCTCGCCTTTAAGGGTTCAGATAAGTGGAGCTATCAGCCCCTTGCACCTGCACAGTAAATTCACCTGTTCAACTAAAGGGAACACACTTGGCAAGACTCCATGACACACCCTTCTGGACTCCAATGACGTCATACGACTTACCCCACTTCAAACAGACAGGTCAAATATGCTTGACGCCATTTTGCGTAGCCTAACCACAGGAACACAGGGGGAGTCCCGACTTGTAACGTAACTACACCCGAAATCCCCAAATCATTCTTTTTTCATTAGCTTAATGGCGGTACACACTGTTTCACTGATGGCACATCCCTCACTGACAGATAATACCATTTAAAAAATTTTCGCCCAAAAGCCATTCTTTTTTTTCTAGAGTTCATGACCCCGCAAGGACTCGAAAGGTCTTTCCCTACCAGTGGTACAGCGCTCCAAGCAAGTCAACCATGAAACCTTTGCCAATATGTGGTTTCCTGTACCGTATTATAAAAATAAACTATTGCACGACACCCGAGATTCTCCATTTTTTGACAGTTGTTAGAACGGCATGTTTTCTGCAAAATTTGATACACTCTGGGGGTTATTTGCTTTCAAGATATTAATAAAGGGAAATGCGTGTCTTACTCTTGCTAAAGACTACATCTTGAAAAAACAGACGCTGTAAATAAAAACAATTTGACGAGCAACAAAACATAAAAAAACACGACAAAAAATAAAAGTTAAAAATATTATATTATCATATATGCAAAAAAGAGCCATCTCTTATAGAAAACCGGGGCTTCTAGTCTGCAACTCTGCAGGGTAGGAGAGGGGGGTATATTAGATGCAATTTAAGACATATTAAGAGCTCCTATATTTTAGATTTTCAACTCTTCCATGGGAATAATTCTTTAATTTCCACACTATAACTTTTAAGCTGTAGTTTAAGCCACAATGAAATTACATGATTCCCCCCCCACCCCAAAAATAATTTTCTTCAGGCATTTTCTAATAAAATTAAGGTTCTGAGCCTCATTATTCAACCCGAGCCATTCCCAATGCCCCACAAAATACTCCAGATTACCAGACAATTTCACCTATGTGACACCGCCCCCTCCCCCATCTCCTGCGTGACCTGATATTAGTGAGATTCCCTATTTTTTGCCAGTCGCTAGAACAGCATGTTTACTGCCAAATTTGATACACTCCGGGGGGGGGGGTATTTGCTTGCAAGATAGTAATAAAGGGAAATGCATGTCTTACTCGTCCCAAACAATAAATCTTAAAAACATAGATAATGAAAGTGAAATCAAATTGACAAGCAATAAAAAAGACAGCTAAAAAACACGACAAAAAATAAAAATTTTATATTATACTATACGCAAAAAAGAACCATCTATTATAGAAAAATGGGGGTTTCTAGCCTGCAACCCCAGGGGGTAGGGAAAGGGGAGTGATATTAGAAGCAGTATAAACCATATTAAGAGCTTTTAAGGAGATAAACCTTTTTCATTAAGATAAATTTATGGATATTTCACATTATCCTAATAATAGCTTCCAGCTCTCACCTAGTAGCCTTCATTTTCAGAATATGCATTGATAATGGATGTAGTTTTTAGGCGTTATTGCAGCTTTAAAAGGGTAAAGAATACAATACCTATTTAAGGAAAGACGAAGGAAGAGGACTCCAGGGGAGAGGAACCGTTTTCTTCGTCACTAGCTCAACATTTTTTATTTTTTACCGTTACGCAAAGCGCTAATTTTCAGGCGTACATTTTTGGTTATCCTGCCCCTCCCTCAACTAAGGTACCGACCTGCCCCCTGGTCACATCCGATGAAGTGTCCAGTCCCCCCTTTCCCCGAACGGTTTATTTTAGCCCAGGGTACATTTTTCTCTAAAATATCAAACTACGCAAACTTCAAACTTCGATTGGAAATTAAAGGGCTATTGCCCTTTTTAATAGTCCAAAATGATTGGAGGGCAGCTAGCCCCCCCCCCCCCCCTACGCCCTTCATTCCCCCAAACACATCCAATCAAAATTTTGAGATAGCCATTTTGTTCAGCGTAGTTGATTCCCAGATAGAAAATATATTTTTGAGGAGGATACTCCCCCACAACCGTCAGGGCAAGGGTTTTAAGTTATGCCCTGGGGACATATAAGGTTTTTATAGAAGGCGTTGTCATAGAAACTTCAAAACATGCTCATTCGACTGAAAATTAAAGGGCTATTGCCCTTTTTAATAGTTAAAAGTGATTGGAGTGTAACTAGCCCCCCCCCCCACGCCCATTATTACCATAACCACACCCAATAACAATTTTGTGATAGTCTTTTTGTTGAGCGGATTTGATTTTCAGACAGAAAATATGTTTTTGCGGAGGACTCTCCCCCACAACCCTCGGGTCGATTGGTTTAAGTTATGCCCTGGGGGCAGATAAGGTTTTTAATAGAAGGCGTTGTAGAAACTTCAAAACAGGCTCATTCCATTGGAAATTAAGGAGCTAGTGCCCTTTTCAATAGTCGAAAGTGATTGCTGTGTAACTAGCCCCCTCCCCCTCCCACGCCAATCATTTCCCCAAACACATCCAATCAAAATTTTCAGATAGCCATTTTGTTCGGCGTAGTTGATTTCCAGATAGAAAATATATTTTTGAGGTGGTAACTCCCCCACAACCCTCAGGGCAAGGGTTTAAGTTACGCCCGGGGGGCATAAAAGGTTTTTATAGAAGGCGTTTTCGTAGAAACTTCAAAGCAGTCGCATTCGATTGGAAATTAAAGGGCTATTTGCCTTTTCAATTGTCCAAAATGATTGGAGGGCAACTAGCCCCCCCCCCACGCCCATCAATCCCCCAAACACATCCAATAAAAATTTTGAGATAGCCATTTTGTTCGGCGTAGTTGATTTCCATATAGAAAATATATTTTTCACGAGGATACTCCCCCACAACCCTCAGGGCAAGGGTTTTAAGTTATGCCCTGGGGACATATAAGGTTTTTATAGAAGGCGTTGTCGTATAAACTTCAAAACATGCTCATTCGACTGAAAATTAAAGGGCTAGCGCCCTTTTTAAAAGTTAAAAATGATTTGAGTTTAACTAGCCCCCTCCTCCCCCTCCCGCCACGCCCATAAATTCCCCAAACACATCCAATCAAAATTTTGAGATAGCCATTTTGTTCAGCGTAGTTGATTTGCAGATAGAAAAAATGTTTTTGTGGAGGATACTCCCCCACAACCCTCAGGGCAAGGGTTTTAAGTTATGCCCTGGGGGCATATTAGGTTTTTATAGAAGGCGTTGTCGTAGAAACTTCAAAACAGGCTCATTCCATTGGAAATTAAAGGGTTAGTGCCATTTTTAATAGTCGAAAGTGATTGGCGTGCAACTAGCCCCCCCCCACGCCCATCATTTAAAATACATGCTCTGTGGTAGATGCAAAATTGCTTTGGCACACAAATTCCTATTAAGGTCAATTACAAACAGTCGTGATCTCTTTGTGTCAGTAAGTGAAATGGTCTAAACCCCCTTATTGGAGCTATTTTTTCAATCCATTCATTGTTGTCAATCTCTGTCCACAAGTTGTGCAAGCTGTTTATTGTTCATATATAAGGTTTTTCTCAAAGAGGTAATCGTATAGACTTTGATGAAAGCCTCATTCGATTTAAATTGAAAGTTCTAGATCCGTTTTTTAAAGTCAAGAGCAATCGGAACGTAAGAGCCCCCCCCCATGCCAAAAAAACTTGAAACTTTTTGCAATCAAAAACGAACAAAAAATTAATTAAAAAAAACTTTCCGAAAAATAAGTTTTTCAAGAAAAGTAAAGGCCATTTTAAACTTAACCTCAGGAGATACAAATACCTTTTAAAATTCAAACTCAAAACGACCAGAAATTACTATTAAAGAATAAATGAAACCCAAAACGAACAAAAATTAAATAAACAATCATAGCAAAAAACGTATAACAAGTAATAATATAAATGAAAAAATAGATCTTAAAGCGAGTAATGCTTCAATTGAATATGAAAATCTAGCTTAAAACGAAAACAAATATTTTGCTATTAAAGTATAAATGAAACTTAAAACGAAGAGAAATTAAATAAACAATCAATGCGAACAAACATACAAAATATTAATATAAATAAATAAATAAATCTTAAAACCATTGATAATAAAATTAAATATGCAAATCAAGCTTGAATGGAATAAAAATAACTACAAACAAGAGTTTGGGTATCGTCTCACTGCAGAAGCCTAAAACCTACTGCGTCATTGGCGCTTTACTGAAAACAAATTATATTACAAATGTTTTCTTTTGTAATTAGTATTGAAAATAAATATTAAAATTACAGTAAAATTTTGAACTGATGAGCTTTTAGCAATTAATATCATTATGCATCAAATATTCAGTTTAATTTATTAGTTCTTTTCAAGATTTGTCACGACAAATATAGTTTCACTATAAGCAAAATTTGAATACTGCCCCCTTCTTTAACTGTAAAAACCTAAAGCCTTCTGCGTCATTGGTGCTTCACTGAAAACGAATTACTCGTATATTACAAGTTTATTATTTTCCAGTCCTTACAGCATTGAAAATGAAAATAAAAATTACAGTGAAAAAAAAAACTTGAACTGATTGATCTTTCAACAATTCATATCATTATATATCTAATATTCAATTTGATTTTTTTTATACTTTCCAAGACTGTTCAAGACTCATAAAGTTTGACCATTTTTTTTTTAACTGTGCCATTTTTTTAACCAATCGTTTTAGTTTGTTATGAAAACGTTCCATTTTTTCTAGGCATTTCTATTTGAGCGGAAAACTGCACCTCAAACTTTGTGGAAAATGTATTTTCTTGCATGAAACACCAAAATATAATAAAATGTCAAGTTTTGGAGTGTTCCACCACTCACAAGCAAGTGCCATTGGTATTTTTGAATCAGCATGGTCAATTTATGGGGTGGAGGGTAGGCTAATTCTCGTAGCAGCCCCATTCCGTCGTGGTTTGGTTCACAATTTCAACACCTGGCGTCCGGACTATCATATAATCTGCCAAGCATATAACAACCCATACTCATTATTAAAATATAAAAGAAACCCGAACCGAAACTAAAATAAAATAAATGATAGATTAACAAGTATAAATTGTTGTAAGTAGGTTCAAAAGCTCTACGCTTTCTAAAAAACAGAATATAATTTTTACTTCACGGAAAACAAATTCAAATGGGTTTACTGAAAAAAATGTGCATTATCAGTTTAATATACATATACTGATATTTATTCCTTAAAATTTTATTCAATTGTAGATATCTTAAAGTTATAAAAGTGAAAATATTTCAAAGAATTGTTTTCAGTAAATCGCCAATGACGCAGCAGGTTTTCGGCTTCTACAATGAGGCGATACACAAACTCTTGTTGGTATTTATTTTTAATCGATTCAAACTTAATTTGCATATTCAATTTAAGTTTGGCTCGTTTAAAGAATTATTTGTTCATTAACGTTAATATATATTGTATATTTGTTCTCATTGATTGTTTATTTAATTTCTGTTCGTTTTGAGTTTCATTTATACTTCAATATCAAAATACTTCTCGCTGTTTTAAGCTTGATTTTCGTATTCAATCTAAGCATTACTAGCTTTAAAATCTATTTATTCATTTATATTATTACTTGTATTTTTTTTTCAATCATTTTATATTTAATTTCTGTTAGTTTTGGGTTCTATTTATTCTTTAATAGTAATTTCTGGTCGTGTTGAGTTTGAATTTTAACAGGTGTTTGTATCTCCTGAGGTTAACTGTAAAATGGCCTTTACTTTTCTTTGAAAAACTTATTTTTCGGAAAGTTTTTTTAATTAATTGCGTATTAACGGTAATCTATATCTTAAGCAAAATTACCTAATAGGAGAGTTTGGAAGATCTTCATGCGAGAAAGGGCAGATGTCCAAACCGATAAAAAGTATACTTATTGTCCGTAGGGGAATGGTGCTACGACACTGTTTTCACACTAGCATCAGCTCTCCACATGATATCCCCCTTTGAAAACAGAGAAGCCCCCCTTTCTTTGCTAGTGTTTGATACTCTAAGCATTTCACCTAACAATGTTACACTATTACTGCCCCTGTGACAAAGCACTAACATCACCCCCCCCCCCCCGAAAAAAAAACACTTTTCAGACATTCCTCGTTAAAAACTTGTGTTTTTGTGTGTTTATTTTTGTGTTCATGTGTGTTTTTTGTGTGTGTTTAGGTGTGTGTCTGTGAGTGTGTGTGCTTTTAAGTGTGTGTGTTTTTTTTGTGTGTGTGTTTTTGTGTCGGTGTTTTGTGTTCATGTGTGTTTTTGGTTTGTGTGTGTATGTGTGTGTGTGTTTTTGTGTTTTTGTGTGTGTTTGTGTGTGTTTGTGTTTGCGTGTGTATGTTTTTGTGTGAGTGTTTGTGTTTTTTTGTGTGAGTGCGTGTGTTTTATATTCGTGTGTGTGTGTGTGTGTGTGTGTGTGTGATTGTTGTTTTTTTGTGTGTGTGTTTTGTGTTCGTGTGTGTGTGTGGGTGTTTTGTGTTCGTTTGCGTGTTAGCGTGCATGTGTGTGTGTACTTTTTGTGTGTTTGTGTGTGTTTGTTTGTGTATGTGTGTTTTTTTGTGTTTGTGTGTGCGTGTGTGTCTGTTTGTTTGTGTTTGTGTGTGCGTGCGTGTGTATGTTTGTGTGTGTTTGTTTGTGTTTGTGTGTGTATGTGCGTGTGTTTTGTGTTTGTGTGTGTGTGTTTGTGTATGTGATATGACGATCAAAAAATTGTTTCTTCTAAGAACATTTTTGTATCTTTGACAGGAGACTTGCTAGTTCGAACAGAAAACGTGTTATCACTGATGAAAAATGTTATTTCTAAGAGAAATTTTGAATGTTTTAAGTAAAATGATGTTAGTATTAAGGAAACGAAAAGTTGATGCTTCCTTGAGAAAATCAGTTAGTGTTAAGTAAAAGGTTCTTAGTATTAAGGAAGAATGCTGTTATATCGATGAGACAATTTGTTAGTATTAAGGAAAACATGTTACTTCTGACAGAAAAGTTGTTGTCATAACGAAAAAATTGTTACTTCTAAGAAAAAAATTGGTATCTCTGTCAGAAAACTGGCTAGTTCGAACAGAAAACGTGTTGTCACTGATGAAAAATGTTACTTCTAAGAGAAATTTGAGTTTGTTAAGTAGAAGTATGTTAGTTTTAAGGAAGAATGTTGTTACTTCGATGAGACATTTTGTTAGTATTAAGGAAAACATGCTACTTCTCACAGAAAAGTTGTTGTCATAACGAAAAATTGTTACTTCTAGGAAAAAAATTAGGTATCTCTTTCAGAAAACTTGCTAGTTCGAACAAAAACGTGTTATCACTGATGAAAAATGTTACTTCCAAGAGAAATGTAAGTGTGTTAAGTAGAAGTATGTTAGTTTTAAGGAAAAAGTCGATACTTCGAAGGAAAAATTTGTTACTGTTAAGGAAAACTTTTTACTTATGGCAGAAACGTGTTATCATAAGGAAAAATTTTATTTCTAAGAAAAATTGTGTATGTTTGACATAAAGATTGTTACTTCTAGCAGATAAGTTGTCATCATAATGAAAAATGCTATTTCTAAGAAAATGTCTGAGGTGTTTGTATGTTTCAAATGTTAGAAGACTCTTGTGACATAGATGATTATCTGTGACATAGCGGTAGTAGAACGTTAATATCGCCTATTGTCAAGCAACATTAAACCCTATAATGCTTGGTGTTCCAGGAAAAAATCATATTCTCTAACGGTCTTAAAAGCATCAAGTGAGAAAAGGTTGTGTCTTATCACTACGAAATATTAAAGTCCAGAAAGGCAGTATATTCCAGGAAAAATCATAAAGTACTTCTCTTGACAATAGAGACAACACTAGAACTCCGGACGAAGTAATACAAATCAAGACCCTAGCAAGGAAATTGCGATCAAAGGGTAGAAATCATGGTCAATTTCTATCCAATCTTTAGCATAACAATGAAACCCTGACAATTTCATAAAAAATAAAGTAAAGTATAGAAATCACTGGTAATACCAGAAATCAGAACCATCGTAGAAATCAAGGGGAAAGAGTAGAAATCGGGGTCAACCTGTAAATTCATTAACAAGACAAAGAAGGCCTAAGAAGTGTTTTAAATATTCTTTGGTGGGAATTGCATTAGAGTAACATGTTCTAGCAATTAAATATTTAGTCCCTGCAGTTCCAGTAAAAAAAAAACAAGAAAAAAAACGGTTGTTTAATGGAATTCTTTAGCTTATTTCGAGGTAAAATAGGTTGAAAATGTCCTAGGGGGTGAGGCTTGGTGTCATTTGGAGGGCTAGTGCCGGTGTGAAAACCGTGTCGTTGCACCATTCCGTTCTGGACCATAAGTATACTTTTTATCGGTTTGGACATCTACTCTTCTCGCACAAGGGTTGTCTGACGTTAGAGTGTTGCTGTAGAAATTCAGCAATAATTTCCTATTATTACTACCTTTAAATTATCTCGAGCTAGACTGTTTTTAGCCTGTTTTATCGCTTAGCCAAAACCCGTATTCCGTCCCAGAGTACTTATAGCGTGATACTGTGGGGTGAATTACTGGCGAAAACCCGAATGAATGAGTTGAAAATAAAGTTTTCAACGAGAAATGTCTGAAAAGTGTTTTTTTGGGCGGGGGGGGGGGGATGATAGTGGTGTGTCAAAGGGGTAGTAATAGTGTAACATTGTGAGGTGAAATGCTTAGAATATCAAACACTAGCAAAGAAAGGGGGGGGGGGACTTCTCTGTTTTCAAAGGGGGGGGGGGGTGTAATATGGAGAGCTGATGCTATTGTGATAATAGTGTTGTAGCACCAGTTCCCTTCGGACCATAAATATACTTTTTATCGGTTTTGACATCAGCCCTTCTCGCATGATGATCTTCCAAGCTCTCCCATTAGGTGTTTTTACTTAAGATATACATCGGCGTTAATATACAATTAATCAAAAAAACTTTTTCCACAAAACAAGTTTTTCAAAGAAAAGTAAAGAACTCCATTAAACAAAAAATGAGCAAAAATAAAATAATCTACCAAGGTCAAAACTACCACAAATCAGCATCGGTAAATAAATGAAACCCAAAAACGAACAGAAATTACAATAAATAACCGAGTCAAACTCAAAACGAACAGAAATTAACATAAGTTGGGCGCAAAACCCCTGTGCCTTCCCAAGTCCAGAAGAAAATTTTCACTTTACTGAAAAAATATAAATGTTTTTACTTTTATAACTTTAATAAATCAAATAACTTTAACATTTTGATTACTAAACATCAGTATATGTATATTAAACTGACAATGCACATTCAGTGATATTTTTTCAGTAAAGTGCAAATTTTGTTCTGGCCTTGGGAAGGCACAGGGGTTTTGCACCAAACTTATGTTAATTTCTGTTCGTTTTGATTTTGACTCGGTTATTTATTGTAATTTCTGTTCGTTTTTGGTTTCATTTATTTATCGATTCTGATTTGCGGTAGTTTCGAGCTTGGTAGATTATTTGATTTTATTTTTGCTCATTTTATGTTTAATGGAGTTCATTACTTTTGTTTGAAAAACTTATTTTGTGGAAAAAGTTTTTTTAATTAATTTTTGTTCGTTTTATATTGACATAGCTTTTTCAGGGAAAAAGAAAATAACACTTTAAATCTTTTCGTTTTTTAAGACATTATAATTTGGCCTGCTATTTGTATGCTGGAGAAAAATTTTCAGCAGTTTTTAACAACATACACCCTTTTAAAAATCTGGACACAAATAGTACTGTTTTAACTTAGTTTCATACCTCCTCTAGTTGCCCTAAAATGGAAAACTTGATTCCATTCACAAAAGAATCTATTTACTTTATTTGATAGCTTGGATACAGTTACATTATTTTCACTTGATTAAATTTTGAGGGCAGAAGCAGCCCCGAAAGTTTGGAGATAATATCCTAAGTCGTTCTTGGGATATATCTGAGATGGCGTATTCGCAATTAGCAGTACCAAACCTAATTTTGATTTAATCTCGATGAAAATTATTGTCTTTAAACATAGTGGGACAATAAGAGGGTGAGAGCGGAAGGGGGATTAGTTGCCCTCCAATCACTTTTCACTATTAAAAAGGGCATCAGCCCTTTCTATTTTCAATCGAATGAGCCTCTTTCGAAGTTCCCACGACAACTCCTTCGATACGAAGTGCCCTTTTTTAAACAACAGCAACAACAACAAAAAATATTACTAATCACTTTCGACTATTAAAAAGGGCACTAGCCCTTTTAATTTCCAATCAAATGAGCCCCTTTTGAAGTTTCTATGTCAACGCCTTCTATAAAAACTATATATACCCCAGGACATAACTTAAAACCCTTGCCCTGAAGGCTGTCTAGGAGTGTCCTCATCAAGAACATATTTTCTATCTGGAAATCAACAACGCTGAACATAATGGCTATCTCAAAATTTTGATTGGATGTGTTTGGAGGAATGAAGGGCGTGGGGGAGAGGCTAGTTCCCCTCCAATCACTTTCGACTATTAAGAAGGGAACTAGCCCTTTGAATTTCCAATAGAATCATCCTGTTTTGAAGTTTCTACGACAACGCCTTCTTATAAAAAACCTTATATGCCCCTAGGGCATAATTTTTTTTTTTTTTATTCCAATATTCACGGCGCCAGGTACTTCAAAGCATCTGATATGCGGCTATTCATTTACCTCTTTCAATGGCGTCGAGGTTTTAAATGTCTGCTGAACCTTCTTTTGAAGATGTCAACAGAGGGATTTGCAGGGATAATATCCCTAGGAAGATCGTTCCAGATAGAAGTGCAACGCCGGATGAAGCTGTTCCTCAAGTACTCGGTTCTCGGCGTGTCCTCCTTTAGACAATTGGACAGAGCTGGGTGCCTTCGTATCCGCCTTGACGGCTGGACAAAGGGGAACACAATATGAGAGAGCTCGTCTGAGGGAGGCGAATTCATGTATTTGTAGAAAACAGCCATCGACGCAATATCAAACCTTTCATTTAGAGGCTGTAGCGATTCTTGTGTAGAGACGCAGCCCGCCCTAATTGTCCTATTCTGGATCTTCTGAAGTGGTGCCAACAGCGTTTTCGGAGCACCAGCATATAGCGGCCATCCATATTCAGCTATGGGTCTGATGCAAGACCCTTGCCCTGAGAGTTGTGGGGGATTGTCCTCCTAAAAAACATATTTTCTATCTGGAAATAAACTATTCTACGCTGAAAAAAATGGCTATCTCAAAATTCTGATTTGATATGTTTGGGGGAATGATGGGCGTAGGGGGCTAGTTGTACTCCAATCACTTTCAATTAATCAAAAGGGCACTAACCCTTCGTTTTCCAGATGTAATGAGCCTGTTTTGAAGTTTCTACGACAACGCCTTCTATAAAAACCCTATATGTCCCCAGGGTATAAATTAAAACCTTTGCCCTGAGGGTTGTGGGGGAGTTTCCTCCTCAAAAACATATTTTCTATCCGAATATCTCCTGCTCTGAACAAAATAGCTATCTCAAAATTTTGATTGAATGTGTTTGGAGGAATGATGGGCATGGGGGTGGGGGGGTAGTTGCCCTCCAATTACTTTCGACAATTAAGAAGGGCACTAGCTCATTGAATTTCCAATCGAATGAGCCTGTTTTGAAGTTTCTACGACAACGCCTTCTATAAAAGCCTTATATGCCCCCAGGGCATAACTTAAAACCCTTGCCATGAGGGTTGTGGGGGAGTGTCCTCCTCGAAAACCTATTTTCTATCTGGAAATCAAATACGTTGAACAAAATGGTTGTCTCACAATTTTGATTGGATGTTCTTGGGTTAATGATGGGCGTGGGGGGGGGGGACTAGTTGCACTCCAATCACTTTCGACTATTAAAAAGGGCCTTAGCCCCTTGAATTTCCAATCGAATGAGCCTGTTTTGAAGTCTCTACGCCAACGCCTTCTATTAAAAACCTTATATGGCCCCAGGGCATAACTTAATGCCTTTGCCACGAGGGTTGTTGGGTAGTGTCCTCCTCAAAAAGATATTTTTTATCTGGAAATCTGCTACGCTGACAAAATGCCTATCTGAAAATTTTTATTGGATGTGTTTGGGGGAATAATGGGCGTGGGGGGAGGGGCTAGTTGCCCTCCAATTACCCTCCAATTTGCCCTCGAATATTAATAAGGTCACTAGCCCTTTAAATTTCCAATCGAATGAGCCTGTTTTGAAGTTTCTATGACAAGGCCTTCTATAAAACCTTATATGCCCCCAGGGCATAACTTAAAAACCTTGCCCCGAGGGTTGTGGGGGAGTTTCCTCCTCAAAAAGATATTTTCTATCTGGAAATCAGCTACGCCTATAAAATACCAATCTCAAAAGTTTGATTGGATGTGTTTGGGGGAATTATGGGCGTTGGGGAGGGGGGGGGCTAATTGGCCTCCAATCACTTTCGACTATTAAAAAAGGCACTAGACCTTTGAATTTTCAATCGAATGAGCGTGTTTTGAAGTTTCTACGACAACGTCTTGTACAAAAGCCTTATATGCCCCCAGGGCATAACTTAAAACCCTTGCCCTGAGGGTTGTGGGGGAGTGTCCTCCCCAAAAACCTATTTGCTATCTGGAAATAAAATACGTTGATGAAAATGGCTATCTCACAATTTTGATTGGATGTGTTTGGGGGAAAATGGGCGTGGGGGGATTCTAGTTGCCCTCCAATTACTTTCGACTATGAAAAAGGGCACTAGCCCTTTGAATTTCCAATCGAATGAGGCTATTTTGAAGTTTCTACGACAACGCCTTCTATAAAAACCTTATATGCCCCAACGGCATAACTTAAAACCCTTGCACTGAGGGTTGTGGGGGAGTCTCCTCCTCAAAAACACATTTTCTATCTTGAAATCAACTACGCTGAGCAAAATGGCTATCTCAAAATTTTGATTAGATGTGTTTGGGGGAACGATGGGCGTAGGGGGGAGGGGCTAGTTGCCCTCTAATCACTTTCGACTATTAAAGAGGGCACTAGCCCTTTGAATTTCGAATCGAAAGAGCCTGTTTTGAAGTTTCTACGAAAACTCCTTCAATAAAAACCTTATATGCCCCCATGGCATAACTTAAAACCCTTGCCATGAGGGTTGTGGGAGAGTTTCCTCCTCAAAAACATATACTCTATCTGGAAATCAACTACTCTGAACAAAATGGCTGTCTCATAATTTTGATTGGATTTGTTTGGGGGAATGATGGGGGTGGGGGGGGGTAATAGTTGCCCTCCAATCACTTTCGACTATAAGTAAGCGCACTCGCTATGTCAATTTCCAATCGATTGAGCCATTTTTGATGTTTTTAAGACAAAACCTTCTATAAAAATCTGACTTGCCCCCAGGATAGTGGTCAAAACTCTTGCCCTGTGGATTTCAGGGGATTCGCCACCTCAAAAACACATTTTCTATTTGAAAATCAACTACCCTGAACAAAATGGCTATCCCAAATTTCGATTGGATTTGTTTTGGGGAATGATTGGCGTAAAGGGGGGGGGGGCTAGTTGTCCTCCAATCACTTTCGACTATTAAAAAGGGCACTAGAGCTCTCAATTTCCAATCGAATGAACCCCCTTTGAAGTGTCTACGACGAACCCATATATATGAAGTGCCCTGCTTTAAAGAAAAAAAAATAATAAACTATACATTGTGTCAACATTGATCTTATATGCCCTCAGGGCATAAATTAAAACCCTTGCCCTGAGGGTTGCGGGGGAGTGTCCTCCTCAAAAAGATATTTTCTATCTGGAAATCAACTACACTGATCAAAATGGCTATCTCAAAATTTTGATTGGATGTGTTTGGGGGAATGATGGGCGTGGGGGGGGGGGCTAGTTGCCCTCCAATCACTTTCGACTGTTAAAAGGGCACTAGCCACTCCAATTTCCAATCGAACGAGCCCTTTTAGAAGTTTGTACGACAACTCCTTCGATACGAAATGCCCGGGTATGGAGAAAAAAAAAAAAAAAAACACATTGTGCCCACATCGTTTTTTACTTAGCCAGCGCTAGCGTGCTGCCTATGATTTGCATGTTTATGTGGCTTGCTTGACTTCCATGGGGTCCTTTTAGTTTTGTTTGTTAGATACAATTGCATCATTCATATTAGACCTAATCACGGGAAATACAGGGGATCTTTCAGAAAAACAATGTATCAATGACTGGAATTTTGTCAGGGCATGAATTTTGCTAGCTGAGCACTAGAAACAGGGATGCTCTGACGTTAGAGGGTAGCTGTAGAAATTACATGATAAATTCCCTATTATTACTACCTTTAAATTATCTCGAGCGAGACCGTTTTTAGTCTCTTTTGTCGCCTAGCCGAAGCCCGGATTCCGTCCCAGGAATGAGTAAACATGGATCAATCTCCCCCACTGCGAGTAGGATAGCTGGATTCCATCCCTCAAAAAGAGTAGACACAGACCAAAATCCCCCACGGCGCACGGGGTGGATTGTAACACGAAGTTCTCGAAATAGAATTTCCCCTCCTTTTCGTATTTTGTTATTTTCGTGAAAAATGTACCCTGGGCTAAGATAAACCGTTCAGGGGGGAGGGGGGGACTTGACACGTCCTCGGAGGTGAACAAGGGGCAGTTTAGTACCTTCGTGGAGGGGGTAGGGCAGGATAACCATAAATGTGCGCCTAAAAATTAGTGCTTTGCGTAACGATAAAAATAAAAGAGTGTTAAGCTAGTGACGAAGAAAACGGTTCCCCTCCCCTGGACTCTTCTCCCTTCGTCTTTCCTTAAATAGGTATGTTATTCTTTATCCTTTTAAAGCTTTAATAACGCCTAAAACTACATCTATTATCAGTGTATCTTCTTCAAATGAAGGCTACTAGGTGTGAGCTGGAAGCTATTGTTAGGATAATTAGAAATATCCATAAATTTATCTTAGTGAAAATGGGATATTTCCTTAAGAGCTCTTAATATGGTTTAAATTGCATCTAATATCACCCCCCTCCCCTACCCCTCGGGGTTGCAGGCTAGAAGCCCACAGTTTTCTATAATAGATGGTTCTTTTTTGCGTATAGTATAATATGACATTTTATTTTTTTTTGTCGTGTTTTTTAGCTGCCTTTTTTATTGCTCGTCAATTTGTTTTTATTTTTATTGTCTATATTTTTAAGGTTTATTGTTTGGGAAGAGTAAGACATTCATTTCCCCTTTATTACTATCTTGAAAGCAAATACCCCCCCCCCCCAGCATTTAAAATTAGGCAGTAAAAATGCTTTTCTAGCGACTGGCAAAAAATGGGGAAACTCACTAATATCTGGTCACCCAGGAGATGGGGGAGGGGGTGGTGTCACATGGGTGAAATGGTCTGGTAGTCTGGAATATTTTGTAGGGGACTAGGATTGGCTTGGGTTGATTCATGAGGCTTATAATCTTAATTTTTATTAGGAAATGCCCGAAGAAAATTATGTTTGGGGTGGGGGGGGGGGAGTCATGCAATGTCATTGTGGCTTGAACTACAGCTTAAATGTTAAGGTGTGGACATTAAAGAATTATTCCCATGGAAGAGTTGAAAATCTAACATGTAGGAGTTCTTAATATGTCTTTAATTGCATCTAATAGACTTTCCCCTCCCCTACCCTGCGGGGTTGCAAACTAGAAGCCCCGGTTTTCTATAATAGATGGTTCTGTTTTGCGTATATGATAATATGATATTTTCAACTTTTATTTTTTGTCGTGTTTTTTTTTTATGTTTTGTTGTTCGTCACTTTGTTCTCATTTACAATATCTGTGTTTTTAAGGTGTAGTGTTTAGCACGAATAAGTCAAGCATTTCCCTTTGTTAATATCTTGAAAGCAAATACCCCCCGGAGTGTATCAAATTTGGCAGTAAACATGCCGTTTTAATGACTCAAAAAATTGGGAATATCAGGTGTCAGGTGCATCAGGTGCAGTAATTTATTTTTAGAATATGGCTCAGGATACAAAATATTGGCAAAGGTTTCATGGTTGACTTGCTTGGAGCGCTGTACCACTGGAAGGGTAATGACCTTTGGAGTTCTGGCGGGGTCATAAACCTTAGAAAAAAAGAAAGGCTTTTGGGCGAAAAATGTCAAACTGCCTCAAATGTCAAACCCCCTCTGAAGTTTATATGATCACCATGTTTTTCAACCCATGAGTCTTAGGTCAAATCATACCTAAAATGTATGGTTTTCGAAGATTGTCTTTATATTTGGAAGTTTTCCTACCAAGGACATGATATTAAGATGTTGCCATTAATAACTGTATGGTGCCATTAATAATTTTATCGAAAAAAAGATTATAATACATGGGAAGTTTTGTTACCATGGAAATCAAATAGAAATGTTTTTTCGTCTCTTGGATCCATGTACCTTTGGTCGGATTAAGATTTTTCTTTATGTTTGGAAGTTTTGGTACTAAGGACATGAAATGAAAATGCTTTTTTGTCTTTTGGATCCATGTGCCTTGTGTTCAATTAAGATTTTTCTTTATGTTTGCAACTTCTGGTATCAAAGACATGAAATTCAAGTCTTTCATCTCTTGGACAAATGTGTCTTAGGTCTAATCATACCTAAAAACTGTGGTCGTCCAAGATTTTTTATATTTCTGAAGTTTTCCTATCAAGGAGACGAAATAAAACCGTTTTTTTTTTGCTGTTAAATCCATGTACCATAGGTACAATTAGGATTTTTCTTTATATTTGGTAGCTTTGCCACGAAGGACATGAAATTAAAATGTTTTTCCGTGTCTTAAATCCATGTACCTTAGGTTGAATAAAGATTTTTCTTTATATTTGAAAGTTTTGCAACCAGGGACATGAAATTAAAATGCTATTTCGTGTTTGGGAAAAAGTTGGGCGTGAGACGGGGGTTAGCTGCCCTCAAATCACTTTCAACTATTAAAAAGGGCACTAGCCATTTGAGTTTCCAATCAAATGAGCCCTTTTTCAAGTTTTTACGACAAAGATTTTAATGAAAACCTGATATGACCCCAGGGCATAACTTAAAATCCTTGCCCTGTGGGCTGTCGGAAGAGTGTCCTCCTCCAAAACATAATTTCTATCTGGAAATCAACTACGTTGAACAAAATTGCTATTTAAAAATTTTAATTGGACGTGTTTTGGGAAATGGTGGGCGTGGAACTGGTGATATTTTTCTTCCAGTCACTTTTAACTATTAAAAAGGGCACTAGCCATTTAAATTTCCAATCGAATGAGCCCTTTTTGAAGTCTCTAAGACAACGCTTTCTGAAAAAAACTTATATATCCCCAGGACATAACTTAAAACCCTTGCCCTGAGGGCTGTGGGGGGGGGGGGATGGTTCATCCTAAAAGACCTAAATTCCAAAACTTTCAACTACGTTGAAAAAATATCAAAATTTTGATTGGATGTTGTTGGGCAAAAGCTGGGCGTGAGGGGGGATTAGTTGAACTCCAGTCACTTTCGACTATTAAAAAGGGCACTATTCCTTTGAATTTCCAATCGAATGAGTCTTTTTTGAAGTTTCTACGACAACACTTTCTATAAAAACCTCATATGCCCCCAGGACAATACTTACAACGCTTGCCCTTACGGCTGTGGGGGAGTGCCCTCCTCAAAAACATAATTTATATATGGAAATCAACTACGCTGAACATAATGGCTATATCAAAATTATGGTTGGATGTGTTTTGGGAAATGGTGGGCGTGGAAAGGGCGTTATTTGCCTTCCAATCACTTTCGACTATTAAAAAGGGCACAAGCCACTTCAATTCACAATCGAATGAGCCCTTTTCGAAGAGTCTAAGACAACTTTTTTGATACGAAGTGCCCTGGTTTAAAGGAAAAATATAAAATCACTAACATTGTGCAACCATTGTTCCTTACTTAGGTAGCGCGATTACGCTGCCTATGATTTTTCATTATATTTGGAACTTTTGGTAACAGGGATATTAAATTAAAAAGTTTATCGTCTCTTGGATTCATGTGCCTTAGGTTCAATTAAGATTTTTCTTTATATTTTGAAGTTTTGGTATCACGGACATGAAATTAAAATGTTTTTTCGTCTCTTGGATCCATCTGCCTTAGGTCAAATTAAAATTGTTCTTTATATTTCGGAAGTTTTGCTATCAAGGGCTTGAAAGTAAATAGTTTTTTCGTCTCTTGGGTCAATGTATCATAGGTTCAATTAAGATTTTCGTTATATTTGGAAGTTTTGCTACCAAGGACATGAAATTAAATGTATTTTCAACTCTTGGATCCATGTACCTTAGGTCAGATTAAAGTTTTTCCTTGCATTTAGAAGTTTTGTTGCCAATGACATGAAATTAAAAAGGTTTTCATCTTTTGGATCCATGTGCCTGAGGTCCAATTAAGATTTTTCTATATATTTGTAAGTTCTGATATCAAAAACAAGTTTTTCATCCCATGAGTCTTAGGTTAAATCATACGATGTTTTGTCATCTCTTGGATCCATGCACCTTTGGTCAAATTAAGATTTTTCTTTATGCTTGGAATTCTGGTATCAAGGAAATGAAATTAAAAAGTTTTTCATCTCTTGGATCCAAGTGTCTTAGGTCCAATCAGACCTAACAACTATGGCTTTCTAATTTTTTTCTAAATATTTGGAAGTTTTGGTACCAATGATATGAAATTCAAACGTTTTTTTTTTTCGTCTCTTGGATCCATGTGGCTCAGGTTGAATTAAGATTTTTCTTTATATTTGGAAATTTTTTTATCACGGACATGAAATAAAAAAAAAGTTTTTCATCTCTTGGACCCATGTATCTTAAGGTCCAATCGTACCGTAAGAAAAACGACACTACAAATATTATTATTCTAATAAAAAATCACGAGTGACATATTTATATCACCCTCATTTGTAATTTTAAAATATCACAGGTGGTCTCTTTTTTGCTAGAAGTGTATTTGATGAGATTTTAAGACATGCAAAAAAAAAGTTGAAAAAAAATCTGCAAAAAAAAGTCACTACAAATATTATTTTTCTTAATAGAAATAATCACGACTGACATATTTATATCATCCTCATTTTGTACTTTTAAAATATCACAGGTGGTTTTTTTTGCTATATGTATATTTGATGTGATTTTTAAATATGTAAAAAAAGTTGAAAAAAACTGTACCACTTAGTGGTAGCCAGCTCCTTGCCATTTAGTGGTTGGAGGAGTGTAGGCGTGAGGTTCTGCAATTACTTAAAGTTGTATATTAAAAGAAGGATTACTTGCTATTATACTTACTTATTGAAGTTATTTACTCGACAATTCCAACGTAATTTTCTCTCCATACGCAAGATTGTGCATCCAAAGAGGAAGAAAGACAAATAAAAATAGTTATGTAGGAGAATTCAGGTAATAATTTCCAAAATTTTTGGAATGAAAACCAACTTAGTGTATAATACCAGCGATCGTACATACACAAGAAGTGATCATTTCTTGAAATTTCGTTTCATTTCAAAGTAACGAGTAGATTTTCTATTTAGGGACAGGTCAGATAACTCCCTAAGTCTAAAGGTTCATTTTTGTTGAGCTAACATCATTTCTCACAAGCCTGTCGTTATACAAACTTGTCCGCTTAGTTAACCTTTTTTGTCGAAGCTACTCGCCTAGAGCTAATTTCTTAAATACTACTAAATCTAATTATTATTTTTTTAAATTAAAGATCTATTTATTTTTTTTTTTAACAAAAAGAAACGACACTATGTTTTGATTGTTTTTCCACTCTAAACTTATTTTTTTCTTCAGTTCTTGTACGGCTTCTTCATTCAGCTCCTTAATAAGGGTTGAGGTGTCTTATCTCCCATAGATTGGAGAAGATTAGAAATTATATAAAATAATAAGTTTTCAACTGAAACAAAGGAGCAACATTAAAACTTAAAAGGAACAGAAATTATTTTTTATAAATAAAAAATATCATGGCAGTGATGTTTCTAAATTACATTTTAATAAAAAACGAACAAAGAGTAATTTAAAAGGAAGTTTTTCCGAGGGAAGTAAAACGTTAATTTGAAACTTAAACGAACAAAAATGATTACTTCCCTGCCTATCTAACATATATCTATAAAACTAGTGCAAATAAATCAACTGGTGATATTTCCCCATGTTTGTAGGATTACAGAAAACAAGCGCTTTACTGAAAACAAAAACAATGTAGGAGTTTTGGTACGATAAATGAAAACCATTTAAGGGCACTTTTAACAGTATAAAAGTAGAGCATTTTTTATTGTTGCTTTATTCTTTTTTTCATTTAATTTGTCATCCCTTCTGCACAACGAGCTCAGTTCAGTGATTGACTGTCGTGTTGGATCTCAAAGAGACATTTCATAATTTTTTCGTTTTATATAAAAAAGATGGAAATGAAGGAATCTTATCATAGGCAGCGCGATAGCGCTGCCTAAGAACAGAACGATGGGGGCACAATGCATTATTCTTTTTTTTCTCCATTACTGGGCACTTCGTATCGAAGGAGTTGTCGTAGAAACTTCGAAAAGGGCTCATTCGATTGAAAATTGGAGTGGCTAGTGCCCTTTTTAATAGTCGGAAGTGATTGGAGGGCAACTAGCCCCCCCCCCTATTCCCAGCAATCCCCCGAACACATCCAATCAAAATTTTGAGAGGGCCATTTTGTTCAGTGTAGTTTATTTCCAGATAGAAAATATGTTTTTGAGGAGGACACCCCCCTTCAACCCTCGTGGCAAGGGTTTTAAGTTATGCCCTGAGGGCATATAAGAACGATGTTGACACAAAATATTATTTATTATTTTTTCCTGTGGAGCAGGGCACTTCGTATCTAAAAAGTTGTCGTAGAAACTTCGAAAAGGGCTCATTCAATTGGAAATTTGGGTGGCTTATGCTCTTTTTAATAGTCGAAAGTGATTGGAGGGCAGCTAGCCCCCCCCCCCAAACCAATCATTCCCCCAAACACATCCAATCAAAATTTTGAGATGGCCGTTTTAAGGTTTTTATAGAAGGCGTTGTCGTAGAAACTTCAAAATGGCTCATTAGATCCAAAATTCAAAGGGCTAGTGCCCTTTTACATAGTCGAAATTGATCGGAGGGCAACAAACTCCCCTCTCACGCCCAGCTTCTCCACAAACAAATCCAATCGAAATTTTGAGATAGCAATTTTATTCAACGTAGTTTTAGGTTCTGTAAATTTAGTTTTTGAGGATGACAACCCCCTCAAAGCCCTCAGGACAAGGGTTGTAAGTTACGCCCTGGGGGAATATAAGGTTTTTATAGAACGTGTTGTCGTAGAAACTTCAAAAAGGGCTCATTCGATTACAAATTGAAATGGCTAGTACTCTTTTTAATAGTTGAAAGTAATTGGAAGTCAACAAACACAACTTCCATGCCCATCATTTTCCCAAACACATCCAATCAAAATTTTGAGAGAGCCATTTTGTTCCATGCAGTTTAAAGTTCAGTAAATTATACCTTTGAGCAGGACACTCCCCCCGAAGTCTTCAGGGCAAGGGTTATAAGTTATGCCCTGGAGGCATATAAGTTTTTATTAAAATCTGTGTCGTTGAAACTTGAAATAGGGCTCATTCGATTGGAAATTTAAAGGTCTAGTGCCCTTTTTAATATTCGAAAGTGATTTGCGGGCAACGAACCCCCCTCTCTCGCCCTCCTTTTCCCAAAACACATCCAATCAACATTTTTAGATAGCCATTTTGTTCAGTGTTGTTGACTTCCAGATAGACATTATGTTTTTGAGGAGGACACTCCCCCACAGCCCTCAGGACAAGGGTTGTAAGTTATGCCCTGGGGGCATATAAGGTTTTTATAGAACGCGTTGTCATAGAAACTTCAAAAAGGGCTCATTTGACTCGAAATTTAAACGGCTAGTGCTCTTTTTAATAGTCGAAAGTGATTGGAAGGCAACTAACAGCCTTTCCACGTCCACCATTTCTTCAAACATATCCAATCAAAATTTTGAGATAGCCATTTTGTTTCACGTTGTTAAAGTTCCGAAAATTATACCTTTGAGCAGGACGTGCCCCCCATAGTCTTCGGGGCAAGGGTTATAAGTTATGCCCTGGGGGGCATATAAGGTTTTTATTGAAATCTTTGTCGTAGAAACTGGAAAAAGGGCTAATTCGATTGGAAATTCAAAGGGCTAGTGCCATTTTAATGGTCGAAAGTGATTTGAGGGCAACTAACCCCCCTCTCACGCCCACCTTTTCCCCAAAATATCCAATCACAATTTTTAGATAGCCATTTTATTCAACGTAGTTGAAAGTTTTGGAAATTAGATCTTT
The DNA here is from genome assembly GCF_049724085.1 of Artemia sp. Qi Xiang Cuo. Taxonomy (NCBI): domain Eukaryota; kingdom Metazoa; phylum Arthropoda; class Branchiopoda; order Anostraca; family Artemiidae; genus Artemia; species Artemia sp. Qi Xiang Cuo. Next base: position 7,389,007 of record NC_142814.1, read on the forward strand.
AAGGATGATAACCCATCCCCCCCACAACCCTCAGGGCAAGGGCTGTAAGTTATACCATGGGAGCATGTAAGGTTTTTAAAGAAAGCGATGCTGTAAAAACATCAAAAAGGGCTCATTTAATTGAAAATTGAAAGGGCCAGTGCCCTTTTAATAGTCCAGAGTGATTGAAGGGCATCTAACACCCATCTCACATCCACCATTTCTTCAAACACATCCAGTCAAAATTTTGAGACATCCATTCGTTTTGGGTTTCATTTATTTATCGATGCTGATTTGTGGTAGTTTCACGCTTGGTAGATTTTTTGATTTTATTTTTGCTCATTTTTGGTTTAATAGAGTTCTTTACTTTTCTTAGAAAAACTTATTTTTGTAAAAGTTTTTTATTTGATTAATGAGTATTAAGACTACAGACTAGTTTCAGATTTTGTATTATAACTTGAAAATGTCCCTTTTTAAGACAGAAATTAATCAAAAATACTTTTTGCACAAAATAATTTAAAAAAAAAAAAGTAAAGAATTCCATTAAGCCAAGAATGAACAAAACGGAATCAAATAATCTACCAAGCATACAAATACCACAAATCAGTGTCAATAAATAATATAAACCCAAAGCAAACAGAAATTAAAATAAGTCAAACTCAAAACTAGCAGAAATTAATCTGAGTATCAATCAATCAATCAATCAATCAATCATTTTATTATTAACATATACATGTATATAATTGATATAGGCCCATGGGGAGACAAGCTCGAAAAACTAGGCCTAGACAAAGATACAATAAAAAATTACGCTACAATACAAAGATAATTACGACGGCAAAGATACAATAATACAAAAATAATATGAAAGTAGCAGCTAGCCCAGGATCCAAATATAAATATAAATATATATAAAAAAAAGAGAGATCAATATTATTAAATATAAATTCATACTAAAAGATAGCCGAGAGGCCCACATTCAGATAGAACAAAAATCCAAACAAATAACTTAATCATATTAAAAAGACACTTAATTAAAAATAATCCTGAACTAAATGAAATTTAAGATTCCTTTTTATTAAATGGATAGAAGAAAATTTATCAATAAAATCCTTGTGAGCATCCCAGCACCGGGCTATTGATACAAACGGGGCAAATTTAGATCTCTCAGTACTATACTTGTCAATGTAGATACTCTTTTTTTGTCGCGTGTTATAACGATGTAAATCTTGTGATCGGGAGAACAAACTTTGATTGAGGTAATATGGCGGTAATTTCTTAATGTCATAATTAAATTTGAAAATAATTGCTCCAAAAGTAAATTGTTGAGAAACTGGAAATATATCTAAATAAGTATATACAGATGCTGTAGAAGACTAATTTGGAAGTAAAATAGGCGATGAAATAAAAAGTTTGAGGATTCTTACTGCTTTATTTTGTAAAATCTGTATTGGTTTAATATGGCTTTTAAATCTAGATAAATATACTAGAGAACAATAATTAATATTAGACTGAATCAGAGCAAAATAAATGCTTTGTAAAGCAGAGTAGGGCAAATAATGCTTCAACCTCTGCATTAAACCAACATACCTTGAAATCTTTAAGCGTATATTTTGAATGTGTGTTTTAAAAGATAATCTTTCATCAATCATAAGTCCAAGGTACTTTATCACATTCGCCCGAGATATTGATAATAGATACTTTGAAGAAGTAACTCGGGTAATACGAGGGCATATATTTGACTTCCTCCCGTAAATTATGAAATTAGTTTTTGATAAATTCAAAGCAATAAAATTTGCGGAACACCATTCAAGAACATTAGAAAATGCAGTATCAAGTTTTGCCTCCAACTCCTCTTCATTCCTCTCAGAAATTGAAACTGCCGTATCATCAGCAAAATGTGTGCTAAGACATGGGATTGCTAAAGCGCGGTGAAAATCATTTATATAAACTAGAAAAAGCAGAGGACCTAGGAAAGAGCCCTGAGGCACCCCAACTATCGAGGACTGAGGAACAGGCTAAGAGAGAAAATTACCTCCATCTATTCGTTGCTTTCTCTTATCAAGATAAGATTTAACTAGATCCAACGCCGGTCTGCGTACACCAAAATTATCCAATTTACGAAAAAGAATACAATGGGATATTGTATCGAATGCTTTTTTTAAATCCAAGTAGATTGTTGCTGGAATTTCACCTCTATCTAAGCGTTCATGAATATATTGTATGAGAGCAATGATAGCGTGTTCAGTATTGTGTCCAGACCTAAAACCAAACTGGGAATTTGTGAAAAAATTAAACGATTTAAGAAAATCATTGATCCTCTTATAAATTGCCTTCTCAAATATTTTAGAAAATGCTGACAAAATATAAATAGGGCGGTAATTTGGTGGGTTCTCAGGAGAGTCACCTTTGTGAAGCGGAATTATCCTCGCTTCTTTAAAAGCCGACGGGAAAACTCCAGTTTTAAATGAAAGATTAATTATATGCTGGAATGGCAAAATTACTGCAGACAATATTTCTTTAACAATTATAAAACTAGACCCGTCAATTCCCGCTGAATTACCTGGATTTAGATCACACACTATTTTTTTTATTTCAGACCGAGAAATAGGCGTAAGAAAAATTGAATTACTTTGAGGAGATGGAAGGTATGAAGAAAAATGTTTATTACTGCGTGAATCAAACTGGTTCATTACTGATGGAACAATTTTCTCTCCTATACTAGCGAAATAAGTATTCAAAACATCAGCCACTTTCTCCAATTTGTTAGTCGTCGATCCATCTTCTAAACTAATAACTTCAGGCAACTTAGAATTCCTTTGTTTTTTAATAATAGAATTAATTAAAGACCAGGTTTTGCGAGGAGAATTTTGAGCTTCTTCGAAAGACTCTTTATAATACCTATGTTTCGACAATCGTATCAGTGCGGTTAATTTATTTTTGAAGATTTTAAAATTTTTAATATTATAATACGTTGGATTCTTTAACTGCTTTTTAAATAACTGGTTTTTTTTATTAACTGATATCAAAATTCCAGACGTTATCCACGGCCTTATAGGAAATTTTTCTCTGCACATTTTCTTCGTAACAAATGGGCAACTAGAATCAAGGCAGCAATTAAAATTTCTTAGGAAAGTATCAGTTGCCACATCTGTATCCTCCGTGGATATTACATCACGCCAATCCAATAGACCAAGACTTTCATTCAGGTTCTTTAATGTTATTTTATTTATTAACCGTACTTGACGTTCCCTACTTACCTGCGGTATTTTATAAGTAAAAGCTAAATCTGAAACCAGCAGGAAATGATCCGATATATCACTTAAAACAGCAAAATTTGCTTTAATTGGTAAGGATGTAAAACTATTATCAATGAGAGAAGCAGAACTAGGTGAAATTCTTGTAGGTATCAGGCAAGTAGGAAGCAGATATGCAGAAAAGCAAGAAGACAATAAATCAACAGAAGCTTCATTCGAAGCTTCTAGAAGGTCAATGTTGAAATCTCCGGAGAGGATAACATCTTTATTTTGAAAATGAGATTAATGAAAAAAATCATAGAGTTTAGAGAGGAAAGACTTGACTAGAGAAGAAGGAGGTTGGTATACTACGCAAAAAACTATATCTTTTTTTCCAAGAATAATTTCAGTTACCATTACTTCAAAAAGCATTTCATCATGAGAACCTTCTAGATTTGCAAGGCGTCGAAAAGAGATACCTTCTTTAACTACTACTGCCCAACCACCTTGGCGCCATTTCAGTCGGTTTTTAAAAGTAAATTGCTATCCAGGAAAAGCAACATGAGGAGCCGTGTCTATAAGAAAAGTCTCACAGAATCCAACGACATGACAAGATAGCTTATGAACTACATCGACAAGATCATCCCGTGAACTAAAAAAAACCTCTACAATTTAAAAATCCTGTTCTCACAACACTGGTACTGGGAAGATCAGAAACTTCGGAAGGTAATTTATATCTACATTTTGGAAAATTAATTAGCCCACCATCATTTATCTCATTTCCAAAAAATTTATCATGGCTCTGGAAAATGGAAAAGTCAAAAGGGTTAGACTCTAGGTCTCTCAGTCTATCCCAAATGCAATTATCATCCAATGTAAATAATCAGAATTATGATCAGGACTAGCAGAAACTTACGCAAAATGCACACCGTCTGAGTCTTACCCTAGCAAAAACAACTGAACCAGGGAGAACTCGAAAATAATGATGAAAGAAAAAGAAATTGTTTGAAAACAAATAGAAACAAGAGAAAGTAACTGAACTTATTTATTGTAGCATGAAATGTGGATACAGAAAAAATTCTTGTACTTAATTACTTATTATAAATAGAAACACACAAAAAAGACAGAAAATAAACTTATAATAAGATAAAGAGGGACAAAAAACCTCAGAATAAATAAAAATAATAGAAACACACAAAAAAGACAGAAAAAAAAACTTATAATAAGTCTACAGAGGGACAAAAAACCTCACAAGAAATAAAAATAGATCCTATGAACAGAGAAAAATTACATAAAGTAATAAAAATAATCTCACCAAACGAATGTAATTATTAATCACCGTAACTAGTCAATTTTAACCCACAGTGAAGACGGAGACTTTTTACGCTTGAACCATAATTTACTCCATTTTTGTTTAATACGCGTAAGATGAACCGAACCCGAATCACGCATGTCCTTTCCCTTGGATAATAGATCATTCCGTAGGAAATTTAGCTTTGGTGGGAGATCAGTGCAAATGCGAATTCCACTACCCTTCAACTTATTCACCTCACTGAGAATTGCCTGAATGCTATGATCTGTGTCTAGCAATATAAAAACAGGGGCCGGTCGAACACTAGTTTTCCTACTAGTGATGTCTGAACTGCTATTTCTCGCAAGGCGATAACACTTGGTAAGAGAAATGTCCTCGGTAACTTGCAAGTTGTCAGAAAGAAGAGACTTTACGTTGCTAGTCACTGATTGATTATGCTTTTCAGTAAGCAGACAATGAGCAATCAAATTCAACTTTCTTTCTCTCACTTCGATGTCCAAAAGCTTACTCTCCAAATCGTTATTCCGCAATTTTTCTTGCTCCAGATCATTTCGAAGCTTTTTAGATTCCTCTCCTATATTCGCATTTTCAGCTGATATTTGCCTAACTTCATCTTGAAGGGAAATTATTGAGACAGAAAAACTTTTCTGCTCTGCTATTATTTTATCCAGCAACCCCTGAAGCCGTTTCATTCTTTCATCAAATTTTGCTTGAGTGACAGCCATAATGAATACTATAATCCGCACGTAGAAGTCTATACTTGCATCAAATTACGCAATGGCAAAGTCCAAAACAATATCAAATTTAAAAGAATCTACTGAAAAAATGTGCATTGTAAGTTTAATATACATATGCTGACGTTTATTCCTTAAAATCTTAATTAATTTTTGTTTTCTTAAAGTTATAAATGAAAAAATTTAAAAGTATTTCTTCAGTAAAGTACAAATTATATTTTGGCTTTTAGAAAGCATAGGGTTTGAAACCCTACTCAGGTTAATTTATGCTCGTTTTGAGTTTGACTTATTTTAATTTCTGTTTTTTTGGCTTCATTTATTTATTGACACTGATTTCTGGTAGTTGTAAGCTTGGTAGATTATTTGATTCTATTTTGTTTATTTTTGGTTTAATGGAGTTCTTTACTTTTTTTCGGAAAACTTATTTTGTGCAAAAATGTTTATTGGTTAATTTCTGTTCGTTTTATATTGACATAGTCTTATTCAGGGAAAAGACTGAGCCTCTTCTGAAGTTAAACAACTATCCCAGCCATAAAAACCTATAATACTCCCTGGGCATAACTTAAAAACCTTGCTCTTAATCTCTGGGGTTTGTTTCAACTCCAAAGGCCTTGTGCAAAAAAGTTTTTTGGTTAATTTCTGTTCGTTTTATATTGACATAGTCTTATTCAGGGAGAAAGACTAAGCCTCTTCTGAAGTTAAACAACTATCCCAGCCATAAAAACCTATAATACTCCCTGGGCATAACTTAAAACTCTTGCTCTTAATCTCTGGTTTTTTTTTTAACTCCAAAGGCCTTGTTGTATGATATTTGGACTATTTTGAATAGAATGGCTATCTCAAAATTTCTATTAGATGCATTTGGGGACTGTTGGGGTTCCACCCCTGTTTCTTTTCCTTTCAGAAAAAATGACCTATTTTCGTTCTAATTACATATGTTTAGATTTGCTTATAATATAATTCTCAATGACAATTTAAAAGTCTCGTTACTAAGCCATAGTTGTGTTGCAATAAGTAAGCTTTGAAGTAAGTTCTATTTTTGTACTTCCTGGTTGGAGTCATTGAATAGTAGGGCTGGGAAGATAGAATTGGTTTTAAATGGTGATTGAGATGATTGGCTGGGTCAAGTGAAGGTCCACCCCTATGAACAGTTGCTGTACCTATTATTATTATTATTATTTTTGAATTAGTCTGCGCTTAGACCCCAGTCGGGGAAACATATTTTTGTGATTATTGTGACAATTTGGAAGAATACGAGTAAGGTATTTTCTACATACTGTGTACTAGTTTCCGTAACCCAGGCAGGGTAGGAATAGAGCTACGAGGTACCACCATTATTTATTGACAGGGGGTTTGTTACCTCCAAGGAGAGGGTTAGAGATTTTCTAGCCGTAACCCAAGGCGGGTACATTTGGCTTTAGAAAGTGGTCATTTGACCACTCGATCGCGTGATCATACCCTGGGATAGGGTATGCTGTAAATAGGGTAGTACCAAACTCGATATTTACAGAACCGGTGTGGTAGACGCGGCATCACATTATATTTTGGAGCCGGTGCTTTCCCCTCCAATAAGTGGTGACACCCGGTTATTACGACGCCAGTTCCGTTGTGGCCTACCGGTATAACACCGGTGGCTAAACACGACGAACGTTGATGGCAGCAACAAAAGGTCCTATCAGTAAACCTGATAGTAAAAGAATTCTGCGTTTTTGAAGAGACAAGTAATTTAGCCTACAAGATTAGCCTATTGTGATTACATATAAAGAGAAAAAAAATACGGAATCAATAAATAGAATTGTGAAGATCTATTATGGGCTATTCCTTGTTAGATCATAATTGAAAAATTTACGAATCAATATATCGCGCAACTAATTAGTGTGCAAAAATATAAGGCTAATTGAGACGCAGCAATTTTTTGCGAGAGACCGGAAGTAACATAGGTGAGAGAATTTTCATTTAGACTGAAGAGGTAATTTGAAGTTAACAGAATTTTGAAATTATGTCGGACAGAGATGAGATTAACTCAAGACCGAGAAGGGCGAGTGAAGCCCATAGAAAAGGTAGGAAACTAGAAAGAAAGTCTAATATGGAGGCCTTTGAGGGAGAGCTCCGAGAATATAAGGAAAAAATGTAGGCTGAGAAAGATGAAATTAGAAAGAATAGAAAAGAGGACAAAAGGGCTAGAGTAGCCTATAAAGAAAGAGACATGAAAGAAAAGAAACGTAGAAGTGGAGCAGAAAAGGCCCAGTTGGAGGCTTTTGAGAGAGATAAACCAAAAAATTTCTGGTTTCCAGATGTATGGAGACCAACTAACCTTAAAAAGGCTAGCTCTAGATTAAATAGTTGTTCTAGGATATTTAGAAACCAAGAGTTTCTAAAATGAATCTTGTCTAAAGACATTAATCATAGAAATACGAAGCTTTGGATAAGAGTAGCAGAATTCAACCGAGCTAGCAAGGTAGAAGATATTGCTTTCAAAATCCTCACGGAGGCTGATAAAAAGCACTTACAAATATATGAAGAAATTGTTAAGGAAAACGAAAAAGAACGATCGGCAATTATTGTAATGATTCAGAGTCATATTGACATTTTACGAGAAGGGATGGAGGATAAAAAGATTGTTCTTAAACGTCAACAGATTATTAAGGATCTAGATAAGGAATTGTATAGGGTTTTTTACGCGGCGTACATTGCTGACGAGGCGTATAAAACAGCACTTAGAGAAAATTTTCAACCCTACGAAGAGTTAAATAAGAGGGTTGACAAACTTCAGATGGAAATTATTGGCTGGGTTCTTCTATTAGTTAAGAAAAATTCTAGACCGCAAAAAGTATACACCTCTACTTTACATAAAATAGGAGAAGAGAAAATAGAGGAGGAAAGACAAGAACGTGCAGAGGCTGAAAGAAAAGCCAGAGAGCAAAAAGAGGTGGAAGATAGAAAACAAACGGAGAAAAATAAAAAGAAAGAAAGGATGAAAAATAATTGACAGACTAATGAAAACTCGTTGGGGAAATTCGCAAAGTGACGTTTTATCACAAGTTACTTATAGGCCGTCGGATAGCCATAATAATTTTTCTAAGGATCAATTGCGAGAAAATGGAAATTACCAAACATTAAACACTTTTACGAGAAAATATACAACTTCACTGACAAGGCGGGGAGGTCGACCGGCCCATAAAATAAATTGGGAGACTGTGTCACCCTGTTGGAAAAAAGAAATACTTGCGTGAGATACGCGTGTTCAAAATGTTGATAATCCACAAAAATTTGACGTGGAAGTAAAAAGACCACAAAATATTGAAAATCAGACGCGCGAGAATGATTTTTCGGGAAAATATCCAGAAAATGGAAAACTTGAGAACACTTTTAGTGAATATGAGACGCTAACAAGTAAAGGCCAAAATGAAGCGCTGATTGTACCAGAGAATAAGGAGACAAAATTTATTGTACGCGCTTTTCCTCGGAAAGTTCGAGAAATTTTAGTAGGATACGAAAAACCAAATGTCGGAGTTCAATTCCCATTTGATAACGAACTATTTGTTTCGGCGGTAAGAATAAAGAAGACCAAAAGAGAGAAAAGAAATATTAAACGGAGCTACAATGAGGTTATGCAGTCAAAAATGGTGGAAACTGGAGTTCAAATCAGATTTAACGATGATTTAGTATTTTGCGCGAATGACAAAATTGAGAAAAGTAGAGATGAAAAGAGGAGTGTAAGAAAGAGACAAAATTTAGAGATTCAGCCTGCAGTGGCGAAAAATAAAAAAATTTTGGATGGGCTGTGCCGTGATAACATAAATAATAGGGAGAAAAATAAAATTTTGGATGGGCCGTGCCTTGAAAAAATAAATAATAGGGGGGGGGGAAGAGGTCAAAGACTCATGGGGAATAAAACAAGATGGTTACAAAATAGAGATGAATGACCTATAAGGGGTTTGGGGAAAGTTGGGAGATATTGAATGTTGAGTCGGATTGGAAAAACTTGGAAAGGAATCTGAGATTAGTATTATCAACTCAAAAAATATTTCAATCCTTTATGAGGGGGAGGAATACCTTGGGGAAGATCCCCTGCGGGAAGTCACGAAAGATAGCCCTTTTCCTCAATGCACAACGGGCGGACAAGTTGTGACCCCTTTACCGAAGTTTTGCCTCTCGGATGTGGATTTCTTGGGGGATATCCTCTCCCAGTCACTTCATACTTCACCCAAACCTTTGTCCAGTAACCCTATTCATAGTTGTTATTATTCATGGGAATCGACAATTATTCCTGGCAAATTGTATTCAGTGGGAGATGTATCCAAATTTCATTTTTAATTAGCATCAACGTATATTCTTCAGTTGATTATCCCAGGGGAGGGAACCCAGAAAAAAGATGATTCATGATTCACTCGAAATTTTACTTCATTCCCAGTACCCTTATCGTTTTCACAAGCCTTTGCATTTTTGGCCCTAGATTATTTGAATTTATGCGAAGGGGCAATTTACTTTTTTATTGAGATCTGGGGTTGTTTCCACAGATGGAAATTAAAAGTCTAGTGCAGCCAATTTTTCATGATGGCTGGCATCTTCATATGTGCCAGAAACTGATTCTCTGCTCCTCTCAAATGTAAATTCTTGAGAGCGAGAATTTTTTTTGTTTTTGATTGTTCTGCGCACAATCATTGTCTAAGAATCTCAGGAACTTCAACTTTCAAAACCTAATGCAGATGCTTTACGATTTAGACCATGGTTGTCCTACAGTAGAGACTTGTCGATGACGACCGATCCAGAGCCAAGCGGTGGAAGTAGTAGCACAGACACTGGTGGAATAAAGAAGGCAAATGAATTTTGTAAAGTTGAAGTTATGTGCTTATGTTTGTAAGGTCGGACCAAGGTAGCGCGTGGGCGGTCATTTATCTTACGGGGGGAGGTGTTGGGTTTCCACCCCTGTTTCTTTTCCTTTCAGATAAATGACCTGTTTTCGTTCTAATTACATTTGTTTAGATTTGCCTATAGTATAATTCTCAATGACAATTTAAAAGTCTCGTTACTAAGCCAGAGTTGTGTTGGAATAAGTAAGCTTTGAAGTAAGTTCTGTTTTTGTACTTTCTGGTTGGAGTCATTGAATAATAGAACTGGGAAGTTAGAATTGGTTTTGAATGGGGATTGAGATGATTGGCTGGGCCAAGCGAAGGTCCACCCCTATGAACAGTTGCTGTACCTATTATTATTATTTTTGAATTAGTCTGCGTTTAGACCCCGGTCGGGGAAACATATTTTTGTGATTTTTGTGACCCTCTGGAAGAATACAAGTAAGGTATTTTCTACAAACTGTGTACTAGTTTCCGTAACCCAGGCAGGGCAGGAATCGAGCTACAAGGTACCGTCATTATCTACTCACAGGGGGGTTTGTCACCTCCAAGGAGAGAGTTAGAGATTTTCTAGCCGTAACCCAAGGCGGGTACATTTGGCTTTAGAAAGTTGCCATTTGACCACTCGACCGCGTTATCATACCCTGGGACAGGGTATACTGTAAATAGGGCAGTACCAAACCCGATATTTGCAGAGCCGGTGTGGTAGACACGGCATCACATTATATTTTGGGACCGGGACTTCCCCCTCCAATAAGGGGTGACACCCGTATATTACCACGCCAGTAGCGTTGTGGCCCTTTGGTATAACACTGGTGGCTAAATACCACGAACAGGGACAATATGACGTGTGTGTAGGGGGGAGAGGGTAGCTATCCTCTGATCACTCTGACTCTTAAAAGGAGCACTAGAGCGTCTGATTCCCAATCCAACGATCCCCCTTTGAAGTTTATATGACCACACTTTCTATTAAAATTCTATATGTCCCCAGGAGACAACTTCGAACCCTTGCTCTGAGAGCTGGGGGGATTTATTATCCTCAAACACATGATTTCCAGACCTTTCTGATAGGCTTAACAAAATGGCTATATCAAAATTTTGATTCGAAGTGTTTGGGGAAATGATAGGTGTGGAAGAAGACATTTTCCCTCTGATAAATTTCGACTAATAAAATCAGCACTAGTCCTCTCAATTTCCAATCGAATGAGCCGTTTTTGAAGCTTCTACGACAAAACTTTCTATAGAAAAGGTATATGCCCCAAGGGCATAACTTACGACCCTGGTCATGAGGGCTATGGGGGGGGGAGGGTTGTCCTCCTCAAAGACATAATTTCCAGTCCTTTCAACTACGTTGAAGAAAATGGCCATATCAAAATGTTGATTGGTATTGTTTGGGGAAATGATGGGTGTTTGGGGGAGGGGTACAACATTTTGGGGGATGGGTGTTTGGGGGAGGGGAACATACAAACTTAGCCCTGAGGGCTGTTAGGGATTGTCATATTCAAAAACATAATTTCCGGTAAATATGACGTAGATAGTTTTGGAGACCACACTGCCTTTCCATGACGATAAATAAAAGTTCAAATAGGGATAAAATCCTTTTAATAGACAGTGATGATGATAACAGTGATAGAAACTCACAAAACACACCAGATATTTCGGTCACATATACAGTGACCGTCATCACATCATCACATCAGTTTTACTACTGATGTCGGTCACTGTATATGTGACCGAAATATCTGGTATTTTTTTGTGAATTTCTATCACTGTTATCATCATCACTGTCTATTAAAAGAATTTTATCCCTATTTGAACTTTTCTTTATCATAATTTCCGGACCCTTCAACTACGTTCTACAAAATTGCTACATCAAAATGTTGATCGGAAGTGTTTGGGGAAATGGTGGAATGGAGGGGGAGGCATTAGCCCTCCGATCGCTTTTGACTATTAATAAGGACACTAGCCCTCTCAATTCTGAATTGAATGAGTCCTTTTTGACGTTTCTACGACAATGCTGGCAAAGACCTAATTTCCAGAACTTTCAACTACGTTGAACAAAATGTCTATCTCAAAATTTTAAGTGGATGTATTTGGAGAAATGATAGGCTTGAGAGGGGCGTTAGTTGCAATCCAATCACTTTCGACTATTAAACAGGGCACTAGTGCTTTCAATTTCGAATCAAATGAGCCCTTTTTGAAGTTTCTACGATAACGCTTTCTATAAAACCTTATATACCCCCAGGGCATAACTTACAACCCTTGCGCTGAGAGCTGAGGGGGCAGTGTCATCCTCAAAGACATAATTGCTGGACTTTTCAACTTTATTGAACAAAATGGGTATCTCAAAATTTTTATTGGATATTTTTGGGGAAATGGTGGGCGTGGGAAGGGTGTTAGTTTTCCTCCAATCCCAATTGACTATTAAAAAGGCCAGTAGCCCTTCGAATTTTCTATTACAATGCTCTATAAAAATTTTATATGCCCCCGGGGCATAACTTACAACCCTTGTCCTGACGGGTGGGGGGGTTGATCATCCTCAAAGACATAATATCCAGAACTTTCAACTACGTTGAAAAAAAATCGCTATCTCAAAATTGTTATAGGATGTTTTTGGAGAAATGTTGCGCGTGAGAGGGAGGTTAGTTGCCCTCCAATCAGTTTTGACTAGCCTATTAAAAAGGGCACTAGTCCTTTCAATTTGAAATTGAATGAGCCTTTATTGAAGTTTCTACGACAATATTCTATATAAAAAAACCTTATATGCCCCCAGAGCATAGCAACCAACCTTAGCCGTGAGGGCTCTGGGGGAAGAGTAATCATGAAGGACAAAATTCCAGAACTTTCATCTACGTTGAACAGAATGGCTATCTTTAAAATTTCAATTGAATGTGTTTGGGGAAATGGTGGGCGTGAGAGGAGGGTTAGTTTCTCTCCATTCACTTTCTACTATTAAAAAGGGTACTAGCTCTTCCAATTTCCAATCAAATGAGCCCTTTTTAAGTTTCTACGACAATACTTTCTATAAAAATCTTATTTGGCCCAGGGTATAACTTACAACCCTTGCCCTAGGGGTATTTTAGGGTTGTCATCCTAAAATACCCAATTTCGAGAACTTTTAATTACGTTGAACAAAATGAATATCTCAAAATTTTGATTGGATGTATTTGTGAAAATAGTAGGCGTGAGACGGGGGTTAGTTGCCCTCCAAATACTTTCAACTATTAAAAAGGGCACTAGCCCTTTCAACTTTCAATCGAATGAGTCCTTTTGGAAGTTTTTACGACAAATTTTTCAATAAAAACCTTATATACCCCCAGTGTAAAACTTATAACCCAAGCCCTGAGGGCTGTGGGGGGTTATCATCCACAAAGACCCAATTTTCAGAACTTTCAACTACGTTGAACAAAATGGCTATCTCAAAGTTTTGATCAGATGTGTTTGGGGAAAAGGCTGGCGTGAGAGGGGGGTTAGCAGCCCTCCAATCACTTTCGAATGCTAAAAAGGGCACTAGCCCTTTGAATTTCCAATCGAATGAGCCGTTTTTGAAGTTTCTACGACAACATTTTCTATAAAAATCGTATATGCCCCCAGGGCATGACTTACAACCGTTGCCCTAAGGGCTCTGGAAGAGTGTCCTCCTCAAAAACATAATTTCTGTGTGGAAATCAACTACGCTGAACAAAATGGCTATCTTAAAATTTTGATTGGATGCGTTTGGGGAAATGGTGGGCATGGAAGGGATGTTTGTTGCCTTCCCATCACTTTCGACTATTAAAAAGGGCACTAGCCACTTCAATTTTCCACTCAATTCCCCAGCCCCCCATTGCACTTCCTGGCTGAAGGGCCACGAAACGGAGATCAGCACCGCCGGTTTGGATCTTAAGGGTCTAGTGCCGCATCCTTTACCTTTACCTTTTTTTTACCTTTTTCCGAAGTTTTTACGACAACTCCTTCGATACAAAGTACCCTGGTCTAACCCCCCCCAAAAAATAAAATAATAATACATTTTTCCAACATCGTTCTTTTCTTAGGCAGCGTGATTGCGCTGCTTATGATAACTGGATTTCCAGAGTTCATATTACGGTTGATATGTTCTTATTTTCGAGTAATTAATTAAAAAAAACTTTTTCCACAAAATACGTTTTTCAAAATAAAGTAAAGAACTTCATAAATGAGCAAAACTAAAATCAATATTCTACCAAGCGTGAAACTACCACAAATCAGCATCGTTAAATAAATGAAACCCAAAACGAACAGAAATTACAATAAATACCCAAGTCAAAGTCAAAACGAGCAAAAATTAACATAAGTTGGGCTCAAAACCTCTATGCCTTTCCAAGGCCAAAACAAAATTTGCACTTTACTTAAAAAATAATATAACTTTTAGAACTTTACTGAAAAAGTTTTATAACTTTCAGAACTTTAATAAATAAAATAATATTAACATTTTGATTTCTAAATATCAGTATATGTTTATTAAACTGACAATGCACATTCATTTGTTTTTTTATTTTTCCAACATTGTTCTTATATGCCCCCAGGGCATAACTTAAAACCCTTGGCCTGACGGTTGTGGGGGAGTGTAATCCTCAATAACATATTTTCTATCTGGAACTACGCTGAACAAAATGGCTATCTCAAAATTTTGATCGGATGTGTTTGGGGGTAGGATGGGCGTAGGGGGGTCTAGTTGCCCTCCAATCACTTTCGACTATTAAAACGGGCACTAGCCACTCCAATTTGCTTTCGAATGAGCCCTTTTCGAAGTTTCTACAAAAACTCCTTCGATACGAAAGTGCCCTGGTATGGAAAAAAAAACACACACATTGTGCCAACATCGTTCTATACTTAGGCAGCGCGATTGCACTGCCTATGATACTAGGTGAAACCAAGATGTTACCTGATAAATCAATCCATTATATATTATTCTTTTTAATGAATTTAAACATGTTATTTTTATGCCCAAGTTTTTAAGATAATTCTAATTGTATACTGAAAGTTACTGATATCACAGCTCCTGTAGGACTATGAAAAGCGTTATAGATTAGTTTGTTGATGTGAGGCTACGTATTTATTTTTGACTCCTAAATCAATATTCTTCTTTTTTATACTTGGCTTTTGTCTTTTCTGTAAAACGCTAGTTTTCTGTAATTCTACAAATATAGGTAAAAATATCACCAGTTGATTTATTTGCACTAGTTTTATTGATATAATAATAATAATAATAATAATTTATTTATGCCCCCTATACATACATGATGTACACAGAGGAATATAGGAAATAAATGAAAAGAAAACTGAAAAATACAAAATTATACTTCTGACGAAAAGGACGACAACAAGTAGTTCATAATACTCAACAGCTCATGAATATATAATAAATAGCTTATGATAGCTCATTAGTGCATAACACTAAAAACACTCATAAAACATAACGCATAAAGACTCATAATACATAACGCATAAATAGCTGTTTTATTAAAGCAATGGCGACAAAACTATGTTTCCAGTAAACCAGACAATTAAGGGGAAAATTTATTCTATTTTCTCTAGATCGTCTAAGAAATCGGTAGCATTGTTGATCCATTTTAATCCATTGGATCCAGTTGATCCATTGTTGATATATGTTAGATAGACTGGGAAGTAATAATTTTTATTCGTTTCAAGTTTCAACTTCGCTCTTTACTTCCCTCGGGAAAACTTTGCTTTCTAAATTAATCATGGATATGACACCAAATTCTTTTGATAGTTTTCGTCTATAAGATCAGATTTGTAAATGGTACTTAGGAAGTTTTATTAAGATATCCAATTTGTCAATCTGATCTTATAGATGAAAGTGTCTAAAGATTTTGGTGTCTTATCTGTGAGTAAAGTTGTTGCCGTATCTAAAGATTTTGGTGTCTTATTTGTTATTACAGTTGTTGCCGTACTTTGGAAATTTATTAAAATGTGAGCTTTATTTATTTGTTTTGTCTTTTGTTCTTTTTTCTGTCTCTCTTTTGTTTGTGTTGTTCTTTTTTTTTCTTCAGATGATTAACTAGGCTTTTTTCCCTTTTTTTCCGTTGATAAAGGCTCCTGAATGTGGAGTCGAAATAATCGGAGTTTTTTTTTTTTTTGCTGCTTTTGTTTTCAGTACAATCTAGTACGCTTGACACTGTTTTGTTCAAATTAAACCCGTTTTTTCTCTCTTGCACTCTCTTTTATAATTTTTGACTCGCTCACATGCTTGGTGTCACATGTCTTCTGACCGCGTTCGTTTTTGCTCTTAATTTTCAGTTTTGATTCGCTCGCATGCTCGGTTTCAAATTATCTTCTAGCCATGTGTGTCTTTGCTCTTCATTTTAATTTTTGACACATTTTCGGATTTTTATTACTTCAGACAATTTAGCAGTGGTCTTTGCTTTAGCTGCCCGTACTGGTTTTGTCGCTATTTATGGTTTATATTTTGGTTTTTTGGGCCCTCCAACAGATATTATCTTATCTAGACAACTTATGCGTTAGAAACTCAAAAATCTTATTCATACTATGCATGACATCATATGAGAAAATACTTATATGATATCATAAAAAATACTTAGATGATGTACTAAAATAAAGCATGACGTCATTTGCAAACAACAAAATTACAGCTCTTAGCAATTTTTCTCAGACTTCTGGCCTATATAGATTATTTTCTTATGCAAGAATATAACAAGATGAAAAAAATTCAGAAAAATTATGGAGCCGTTTTCAATAAAAAATTACTACATACATAAAAATATATACAATCATTGCTCGTTTATAAAGATAGTTTATATATATATATATATATATATATATATATATATATATATATATATATATATATATATATATATATATATATATATATATATATATATATATATATATATATATATATATATATATATACATATATACACACACACACACACACACACACACACACACACACACACACACACACACACA
The DNA here is from genome assembly GCF_049724085.1 of Artemia sp. Qi Xiang Cuo. Lineage (NCBI taxonomy): Eukaryota > Metazoa > Arthropoda > Branchiopoda > Anostraca > Artemiidae > Artemia > Artemia sp. Qi Xiang Cuo. Next base: position 7,406,096 of record NC_142814.1, read on the forward strand.
CATATATATATATATATATATATATATATATATATATATATATATATATATATATATATATATATATATATATATATATATATATATATATATACATATATATATATATATATATATATATATATATATATATATATATATATATATATATATATATATATATATATATATATATATATATATATATATATATATATATATATATATATATATATATATATATATATATATATATATATATATATATATATATATATATATATATATATATATATATATATATATATATATATATATATATATATATATATATATATATATATATATATATATATATATATATATATATATATATATATATATATATATATATATATATATATATATATATTTATATCTGTAACAGTCCTGTAGCAGCAGATAGGTTACGAGTTTAAGAAAATTCGTTTAGAGGCTTATGAATTTCGTTCTATTTACGAGCACAATTCAAGACCACCAATTATATTATTCCTCCTACCCCAGAGTGGCCGTATCAATTTTGGTATCTATGACGGATACGAAATTATAAAAGAAACATAGTTAACTCTAAGTGCCAAGTGTAATGAGTCTATTTACAAAAGGCGTTTTAATTAGTTTTATAATACCTACAACAAAAAACGAAAATTAACAATTGCTCAAAATGAATAAACTGGACCATCAATGAGACATGATTATTTTGTATATGAGTCCTATAAAAAAATTTACAAGTTTAAAGTTCAAGTTGAAACTGCAAGGGCTTGACGAAGGAGAAGTTCAACTGACCAAATGACGATATGTTACAACTACTGTTGTTACTACTACTAGTGCTATTATTATTAATGCCACTACTACTCCTACAACTAGTACTACTAGTAATCCTAGCACTACAACTGTGGCTATTATTAAAACTATGGCTAAGTGTACGAATACGAACTTTCCTGGGAATAATGGGAGGGGAAGTTCAACTGAATTACAGCATGCAGTTGGATGCATGTTTACCAAAAGGGCGTATGAGCAGATGTTGGGAAAGACTTAGTATGTGAAGTTGAAAGTTACAGGACTTTTTGTGGGGGATGTTGAAATAACCAAGAGGGTACTACTACTACTGTCTCCAAGATTCACACTACTACTAAGGCTAAGAGTTTTGAGGTGCAAATTTTACAGAATTTCTAGGGGGAGTTTCAACCAAATAAAAACCCACTATGTACGTAAAGGTTGCCAATATTACTACTACTTCTGCTACTACAGTTACTATTGCAACTACTACTACTACTAAAGCTAAGGGTATAAGGTGAATATTTTAGGGAATTTTGAGGGGAATTTCAACTGAATAAAAATGCACCATTTGCATCCAGGTTGTCAAAAGGACTTATCAGAAAGGTCCTAGGAGCTGCTTAGGGTATTAAGTTGAAACTCCCAGCGTATTTTGAGAGGGTTGTTGAAAAAAACTAAAGGTGTTCTGTGCATGATTCTATTAATGATATTACTATTATTGAAGTTAAGGATTTTAAGATGAAGCTTTTAGGGAATGTTTTAGGGATGTTGAACTATAAAAAAAAAAACACTATGCGCAGGTAGATCGTTGAAAAGCTTTATCAGCAATAACTCACGAACGTCTTTAAAACCATTAAGTTGAAACTTTCACATATATTTAGGGCAATTTTCGACAATTTTCCAATTGTGAAGATCATCCTATTTGGCCAACCGTCTACGGCTAAAAGGAAAGCAGTTCGTCCTTGGTTGGAGTGGGAAGATGTCGTAAAGAAATATTTGAGGGAAATGATAATTTCCTAGGATGATGTAAATAGGGAGGCTTGGAATGGATTGGGATGGATGAGGGACGTGCGTAGTTTTGTTGGCCTCGGGTGGCTTGGTGCAGCGGTGATTTGCTGTAAGTAGTAGTAGTAGTTGTAAGTTTAGGCGGAATTTGATCTAACCAAAAGACACTAAGTGGATACTTGCTATTGCTACTAATACTACTGCCACTACAATTTCTGCTACTTATAAGGCTGATGGTATTAAGGTGAAAACTTTCAGAAAATGTTTAGGGAGAGTTTCAACCAAATCAAAGCAAACAAAGTATATCTAAAATGTTTTCACTTTCTTAACTTTAACGAATAAGGAATTGATGTCAGTATATATATATATATATTAAATTGCCAATCCACATTCATTTTTTTCAGTAATCTTGGGTTTGACGGCGTTTTTTTCGCTTCTATAAGAAATAAAAACATTCAGTTCAAAATAAAGATTGTTTATTAAAGTGCAAGTTATGCTCTTGTCTTCAGAATACGTAAGGCGTGTCAGCCCTTCTCATCTTCGTTGTTGCTCGCTTTAAGTTTAACTCGGTTATTTATTGGAATTTCTGTTCGTTTTGTGTTTCATTTATCCATTGAGGGTGATTTCTGTTAGTCTTACACTTGCAATATTATTTGACTTTATTTCTGGTCATATTTGGCTTAATGTAGCTCTTTGCTTTTCGTTGAAATAATTATTCTGTGAAAAAGGTATTTTCAATTATTCACCATAAAAAGCAAATTCTTTTCATTCACATATTGTTGTCTATCGTCCTTTATTTAGAGTTATTGTTTTAGTTAGAGAATCGTTCCCTGCTGACAGTTCCTTACCATGAATTGTTTGACACATTTATGACCTGTTTGAAAACGCATTGAAATGAAGCCAATTTTTCAAATTTTAAACAGAAAAAGTTGACAAAGGATAGAAGACGATTCTATTATGATCTTCAGTGCTTGTTCATATCTTGTAATAAATCATTTTCTCTGACTTCCCCTCTTGATTTTTTTCCGTCTATTTGCTTTTCTAAAAGGGTTCACGACTAGAAAAATGGGAATCCATCCCCCATTTTGTCTTATTTATATAAGTGGTTACGACAGCTAAAACCATAGACTGTTTTTTGGTTTATTCGGTTATTTATGCATTAGGTATTTCCTACAGACATAGGCATGAATAGAAAAGTTAAAACAGAGCACAATTTTTTTCTAAATACAAAGGAAACCAAAATAAAAACATTTTTCTTCCTTCCCATCCTTGGTTTGTTCATCATGTTCGTAACAAGAGAGTGAGGGGGGTGTGGGGCCTGAATACCCCCCCCCCTCGGAAACGTTTGTCCGACTCGTAAAAACGTAACTAAAATGGAATAAAAAAATTTCTTATGTGTTTTTTTTTAGTTTTTTTGTGTACCCCCACCTAAAAAATCATTTTTGTAATCCCCTCCCCCCCCAAAAAAAAAATCCTGCATACGACCTTGCTGATTATTCAGTAAGACCTCAGCTATCTGGGATATCTCTCTTGACGTGTCAAGATTATAAGGCTTTTAGGGTAGTCACACATGTCTCAAAGAATTATCATATTATTCGGCGGCGGCCCATTCACAACACATTATTGGCTGTTTTGCCACGTTGAGACGTTGAAATAAATAAGTTAAACTAAACAATTGAATTTGGCAGTGCTTGGCACCCAAATAAATCGCTACCTATTGCAGTTTATGTACTGCCCCCCTCAACCATAACAGTATTAGTACTAGCAGTATTAATGGTAATAATATGCATATACTGTCTTGTGTTTCGTTCAGCAAATCCCTTAAAACGCCCTAAGAGTTTCAACTTTATGCCCTAAAGCCTTTCTGAAATATCAATGATACGACCTTTTGAAAACCTACATACATATATTGCTTTTATTTAGTTCAACATCCACCTCAGAAATCCATGGAGGTTTCAGTAGTGGGGGCATTTCAGGTTCAAGCGGCCCAATACCAAAAGTTTCAAGTGGCCCAATACTAAATTAACTAGGGAATACAAGCGGCCCTTTTCCCATAGAATTCCGTGACTTGCCCTCTGACGTCACGTGGCACACCTGTACGAGGCGGTCAGCTGTTTGTAAGCGATCGCTGGCAAGATTCCAAGCGCATACCCTGTTTCTAGGCAAAATTTCTAAGTGTTTCAACTACTTTGAATATGGTCTGTATAATAAACAAGCTTTAATAATAAGCTCCTAACCCCTCACCCCTGTTTCTAGAACATGCCCTCTGACATCACGGTGCACACCCCTGTTTCAAGCGCATGTTACACCACGTGACACACCTTCGCCTTTAAACGGGCGGATAAGTGGAGCTACCAGCTCCTTGCACCTGCACAGTTCAGTCACTTGTTCTATTAAAGGGAACACACTTGGCAAGACTCCTTGACACACCCTTCTGGACTCCAATGACGTCATACGACTTACCCCATTTCAAACAGACAGGTCTAATATGCTTGACGCAATTTTGCGAAACCCTACCACAGGAACCCCTGGGAGAATCCCTTGGGTATAAATTTTCTTGGTAAAAAAACTTCCCATGTACTACAATCTTTTTTTCGATAAAATTATTAATGGCACCATACAGTTATTGATGGCAACATCTTAATATTATGTCCTTGGTAAGAAAACTTCCAAATATAAACACAATTTTAGAAAACCATAATTTTTAGGTATGATTTGACCTAAGACTCATGGGTTGAAAAACATGGTGATCATATAAACTTCAGATGGGGCTCATTGGATTGCTATTCAGGAGTTTTAATGTCCTTTTTGAGATACAAAGTTATCAGATGATGAATACCCCCCCTCCCCCACACACCTCGTATTTTCCCGAAATACCTCTGATTAAATTTTGAGATGGCTATTGGTTGTCTTATGAACTTCAAAAAAGGCTCATTCGACTGGAAATTGAAAGGGCTAGTGAGTGCCCTTTTTAATAGTCAAAAGTGATTTGAGGGCAACAAACCCTTACGAAAAGTCTGCAAAATTACGTCTTTGAGGATGAAACACCCCCCACAGCCCTCAGCCCAAGGTTTGTGAGCTATGCCCTGGGGGCATATAAGTTTTATAGAAAGTGTTGTCGTAGAAACTTCAAAAAGGGGTCATTCGATTGGAAATTGAAAGCGCTAGTGCCCTAGTTAATAGTCGAAAGTGATAAGAGACCTAAGCCTCTCAAGCCTACCATTTCCCCAACCACATCCAATTAAAATTTTGAGATATACATTTTGTTCAACGTAGCTAAAAGTTCTGGGAAATAAGGTCTTTGCCAGCGTTGTCGTAAAGACTTCAAAAATGAATCATTCAATTGGGAATTGAGAGGGCTAGTGCCCTTATTAATAGTCAAAAGCGATTGAAGGGAGGGCAAATTCTCCTCCCCCATACCAATCATTTCCCCAAACAATTCTGATCAACATCTTTATGTAGCAATTTTATTGAACGTAGTTGAAGGGTCCGCAAATTATGTTTTTGAGTATGACAACCCCTGAGAGCCCTCAGGGCTAAGGTTGTAAGTTATTCCCTGGGGACATATAACGTCATGTAGAAAGTGTTGTCGTTAAATCTTCAAAAAGGGCTCTTTCGATTGAAAATTGAGAGGGCTATTGCCCTTTTTAATAGTCGAAAGTAACGAGAGGGAGAATCACCCCCCCCCCCAAACACCCATAATTTCCTCAAATATTTCCGATCAATATTTTTATATCGCCATTTTGTCCAACGTAGTTGAAGGTCTTGAAATTATGTCTTTGAGGATAGCAACCCTCCCCCATAGCCCTCATGACAAGGGTCGTAAGTTATGCCCTTGGGGCATATAACAATGTTATAGAAAGTTTAGTCGTAGAAGCTTCAAAAAGGGCTCATTCTATTGGAAATTGAGAGGACTAGTGCCTTTTTTACTAGTCTAAAGTGACCAGACGGCAAATTTCTCTCTCCACGCCTATCATTTCCCCAAACACTAAAAGCCCAGATATTAGGGGCAAGGGTTTTAAGTTATGGCCATGGGATATTAAAGGATGTTATGGAAGGGATAGTTGTTGAACTTTAGAAGACGCTCAGTCTTTCTCCTTGAAAAAGACTATTTGAATATAAAACGAACAGAAATTATTAAAAAATACTTCTTGCACAAAATAATTTTTTTCAAAAAAAGTAAAGAACTCCATTAAACCAAAAATGAATCAAAATAGAATCAAATAATCTACGAAGCAGAGCACTACCACAGTTTTTAATTGGAATTGTAAGAGACAATATGACTACAACCTACGATTATGACATCATTGATCAATCTTTAATATTAAAAATACATCAAAAATGCAGTTTTTTTTGACAAAATTGATTCTACTTAAAAACTATTTTATTTTTAATTACAAAAGTATATAGATGTAGAAATTTCGTTTAAAATAATCTATTATACAGCTCTCTATAATTTTCCAGTGCCCAGCTAGCTGAGGAGAATAAAAAGTGGAAAAAAAAGATGCCGTTTGTTGAGAATATCGTGGTCAAAGTCAATTTTCTTGATTTTCTAGCCAATATATTTTCTTTTTTGTTCAAGCCAAAGGACGGTAAATTTGCTATATAGAAATTTTGGACAAGGTGGTTCTAATAGTGTACTTCTTGTTTTGATCTGAATCTTTCAGGAGTTATGGGTTACTTTAGGTTTTACTATGGACGTGATCATCTCTTACTAGGTTGCTAGCTACCGACTGCAACCCAGATTACTATTGAGACAAGTAGCTATTATTACTATAGAGTTCATTACCATGAACTGTAATTGCTTCAAAATTCAAATATCTTTGAATAGACTGCAGATTGAAAATACATCAAAAATGCAGTTGTTTTGACAAAATTGATTTTACTTAAAAAGTAATTTATTTTTAAGTACAAAAGTGACTAGATGTAGTAATTTCCTCTAAAATGAGCTATTATGCAGTTCTTTATGATTTTCCAGTGCCCAGCTAGCTGAGGAGAAAAAAAAGGCGGAAAGAAAAAAGATACCGTTGGTGGAGAATATCGTAGTTAAAGTCAATTTTCTTGATTTTCAAGCCAATATATTTTATTTGTTATTCAAGCCAAAGGACGGTAAGTTTGCTATATAGAAGTTTTGAACAAGGCGGTTCTAATAGTTAATTCTTGCTTTGGTCTTAATCTTTCTTTCAGGAGTTATGGGTTACTTTAGTTTTTACTATGAGGCGTGACCGTCTCTTACTAGGTTGCTAGCTACCGCTGCAACCAGGATTCAGATACCAGTGAATTATTACCAACTGAGAATGAACAGCTCAAAACAAATGATGTTATAATGAAAAGCAGCCCAGACCCATGGTCTGGGATGTTAGCTACCGCCGCAACCCAGGCCATAAAAAATACAACATTGAAGTACATCATAAACCGTTTTAGAATCAATTTTTGTAAGCTTGCGTATCGCAGTGGAAAGCACTTTGGGATACTAATCCAACAGTCACAGGTCCGATTCCTGCCGAGGATAAATTTTGGCAAATTGGTCAATTTAAAATTTCTACAAAAGTTCTATTAATAACAGCTAAATGACATTCACTGGATTGACCAATAGCTGCTTATAGTCCCCATTTATGATTAACTAACTGATCATTTGTATAACATACCGTAGACAAGAAAGTTTCAAAAGACATTTGCTTCAAGTCATCTTGTCAATAGATTTATGTTAGTTAATATTGTCGGTCTTTACTGTTGTCGGTGTAAATTACATTAGATCCTGTTGACTGACATCAATCTTTTATGTAATTCAATTCTTACCAGGGGCAACATAATTTAATTAAATTCAAACGGATTATGATGGTTTCTTGGAAACTAATGTTTTATTTCAAAGTTTTAGTCTCTTTATGGGCTTTACTGTTCGTTCTTTACTTCAAAAAACAAAACAAAACGCATCCGTTATCTTTCTTCTGGAAAATAAAAATACAAAATTCCACATTTTTGCACATAGAAACTTGAAACCTCTTCAGTAAGGTTCTCTAATACATTGAATCAGATGGTGTGATTTTCATTAAGATTCTAAGACTTCTAGAAGGTGTTTTCCCCTTTTTTCAAAAATAAGACAAATTTTCTCAGGCTCGTAACTTTTGACTGGTAATTCTAAACTTGATGAAACCTAAATATTATGATGAACTATATTGGTCCTTTATATAACTGAACTGAAAACTGAAATAAAACAGATATGTTTTAATTTTTTACGTCAAGACACTCATTACTTCATTAATGGTGATTAGTTCACAATTGGTGTTAGATATTACGTCACGTCCCTTATTACGTCATTAGTATATGAAAAGGCATCAAAATTCAGTTTTTTTTTGTATAAAGTGATTCTATTTTAAAATTTTCTTGTTTTTTAATTAAAAAAGGCACTAGAACTCTTCATTTACATTTGAATGAGCCTTTTTGAGAACTTCTAGGACCAAGGGGTCGATACGATCACCCCTTGGAAAAAACAAATAAACACACATCCGTAATCTTTCTTCTGGCAAAAAATACCAAACTTCCCATCTTCCAGAAAGGAGCTCGAAACCACTACAGTGTGATTCTCTGATAGACTGAATCTGATGGTGTGATTATCATTAAGATTCTATGACTTCTAGGGGGTATTTTTTTCCAACAGTTCGTGGTAACGAACTGAATATTCTATATAGCGAACTTACCGTCCTTTGGCTTGAATAACAAAGAAAATAAATTGGCTTGAAAATCAAGAAAATTGACTTAATTACGATATTCTGCACAAACGGCATCTTTTTTTTCTTTCCGGTTTATTTTCTCCTCAGCTAGCTAGGCACTGGAAAATCATAGAGAGCTGTATAATGGCTTCTTTTAAAGGAAGTTGCTACATCTAGTCACTTTTGTAATTAATAATTAAATAGTTTTTAAGTAGAATCAATTTTGTCAAAAAAAACTCATTTTTTATGTATTTTCATACTGCAATCTTTTCAAAGATATTGGAATTTTTAAGCAATCAAACAGTTCATGGTAATGAACTCTATAGGAATAATAGCTGCTTGTCTCAATAGTAACCGAAACTCTGAAGAATAAAATTTTGACACCAATAGATATATCAAAGCAAACAGTTCGTTATAACGAACTGTATGTTATCCGGGTTGCAGCGGTATCTAGCAACCTAGTAAGAGACGATCAAGTCCAATGTTAAGAAATATAATAACCCTTAACTCCTAAAAAAAGTCAGATCAAAGCAAAAAGTACACCATTAGAACTACCTTGTCCTAAACCCCTGTAAATGAAACCTTCTGTCCCTTGGCTTGAACAGCAAGGGAAATATATTGGCTTAAAAATCAAGAAAATTGGCGGCTACTACAACATTCTGCCTAAACGACATATTTTTTTTTCTTTCTTCTATTCCTCAGATAGCTTGGCACTGAAACTGGACAGGGAGAGTAATTGGAAACCGTTTTGTAATTGCGAGCATTTTTTACCGTATGTGGATCAAACTTATAAGCATATTGTAACGGGGGATTTGTCTATTATAAAGCATCGTGATCTTCAAAATATAATGAAAATGGGTGCTAAGTTCCGTCTTTCTTACCGCATAAGGCCAGCAGATATTCTTAGGGGATTAAAGAATGATTAAAACTTATTTATTGATAATTGGTGGAAGAAGGAGAAAATTACTAAAGATAGATTTCAGAATTGGATAAATTTGATTTTGACTAGTGTAAGAAATAGCATGTATAGAATTAATCCAACAGATTCTGTGAAAAATTCAATATTTTATAATGCCAATATGAAACAAGCAATTGCTAATATACAGAATGAATTTATAATTATACCAGTTGATAAAGCTAGCAATAATTTTGCCATAATTTGTCAGAAACTCTATTGTGATATTTTATCAAAAGAGTTAAAAACAACAAATACATACGAAAAGGCCCATATAGAGGAGAATAGTATACTTGAGAAAGTAGACGAAATAATATTTGAAATATTTGGTATTACAATGAATAATACTAATAAAAGGTGTCCTTTCATACATTGAACAGTAAAATTTCATGAAAATACACCAAAACCACGTTTTGTTATCGTTGTATTAAGGTATTTAGCCAGACGTGTAATTACCGATCTATCTAGAGTACTTGGAGAAATTAGAAGTAAATTTAAAGCATATTGCTCCGGAATTAAAAAAAATCTAACTTTAACCCATATTGGAGTGTTAAAAACTCAGTACAAATAATATATTGTTTGGCTAGTGTTTGAGATAAAAGAGCTGAGTCATTTTATTTTACTAAATTGTATAAAAAAATTTAGCAAAAATCATCTTCAAAAATATCGAAAAATGTCATAAAGGTATCTTTTCTTTTTTATAATTTCGGATCTTATTAAAATTATACTTTTAATAAAAAATCCCGATGGACGAATTTCTTTAGAAGTACTATTAATTCAAGATATTATAGCTTGGATATGGTATGCGATTTATTGGAATTTGTTTTATTTAATACATTTATAAGATTTAATGGGAATTTATATAAACAAACTTTAGGTATTCCTATGGGTGGGAATGCGAGTCCATTGATAGCAGAACTGTTTTTAAGTCAATTAGAATACGAATATATGATAAATAAAAATAGCCCAAGCAATGTAAAATATAACCTTTCAAATAATAAAAGATATCTGGACGATCTCTTAGTAATAAATTGTGCAGAGTGTATGGAGATTTAAAAAAATATTTATCCACAAGAGTTAATTCTTGAGCCTAGCTATGGGATGGGACACTCCGACCATTTCTTGGATTTAAATATTAATATTTCAAATAATAATAAATTAGTTTTTAAATTATTGAATAAAACGGATGATTTTAATTTTGAAGTAATTAATTTTCCATTCCTTGAAAGTAATATACATTCAAATATTACTTATTCGGCTTATTATTCCCAATTACTTAGGTATGCAAAAATATGCAGTAATTACACAGATTTTAAAAATAGATGTAAAAAGCTGAGCGAAAAACTAATCTTAAGAGGTTTTTCTGCCAAAAAAATTAGTTGGAAATTCAAAAAATTTAGTTTTATGTATCATGAACTTTTAAGTAAATATACAAAAAATTGTAAAGAAATACTGAATGATATTTTAATATAATTTCTCTTGCGCTTTTCGTTTTTGGAATTTTGAGTTTGTAGATGTTTTCAAACAAGTTTAAGGATCTTTAAATTGGTAATTGGTTCCAGATACCAATAAAAGACACATCTGGAATAGTCTTCATTTGTTCCAGAATGGTCTCTGCTCAGTGACCTCTGGGATTTTCTTAAGGAAACATTGAAACACTTTTTGTATGTATTTTTTAATAGCTTGACTAGTATGCATGTATTTCACTAGTTTTATCTGACATAGGGTTACCATATAGATCTTATGGCAGAGGCTCCACCGTGCCGGGTAAAGAAAGTAAAGCCTCGAAACTCGTTAAGGCAGGTGGTATTTCTTCTGATGAGCCCTAAATGGAAGGTTCTACTTGGAAATATTTTGCTAGATTTAAGGTGCTTTTGCTTGTAAATTTACAACGACTTACATTTATTGATGACGACTTTGCATGAATTTGGACATTTCTATATGGTTGATGGTTCGGGTATACTGTTTGGTCCTAGGTAGTTGGATAGATGGGTAAGGTGAAAGCCTCGTTCAAGTGCACATTTGTCTCAATTGCTGGATTAGGACGACAGTTTTTTTTTTTTTTTTTTTTGCCAAGTAATTACCTCTTAAACATAATATGAATCCAGGTCGGATCTAGTGCTGGTGGAGGAATCATCAAAAATTCCTTCCCGACGGACCTTAACCCTGGTCCAGGTTTTACCTGAAATTGATGATTATTTGGCGAAGTTATCACTTATTTTAAAAGGGTAGTATTAAGAAAAGTTCTATGTAGGGTAGTTTTTTTTTTTTTTTTTTTTTTTTTTTTTTTTGTATGATTAGTTAGAGTAACCTTATTACTTGTGGACTTTTGGCTTGGCTTTTAGAGATGTTTTGGATTTTTCTATTGTTTGTCGTTTTGGCTTTATTTGATTTCTGATTTTATATTGAATAATATTGGTAATGATAATATTCAAAGGGGTCTGCCGAATATTAGTAAGTGTATTGGTCAAGTGTAATTGCCAAGTAATTACCTCTTAAACATAATAATAAATTATTTCTAAAAGAGAATAAATTTTTCCACTAAAAACTACATTTTTGATGTCTTTTCATACTCTTCAAAGATGTTTTGTACATAAATCATAATTGTATACCAGCGGAAAAGATTTAAACCCGTGCCTCCGAAGAGACTGTTGGCTAACACCAGCGCCTTGGAACAATCGGTCATCCGGGTTGCAGTGGTAGCTAGCAGCCTAGTAAGAGACGATCACGTCCAATGTTAAGAAATATAAAAACCCATAGTTCCTAAAAAAGGAGTCAGATCAAAACAAAAAGTACACCATTAGAGCCGCCTTGTCCAAACCCCTGTATAGGAAACTTTCTGTCCCTTGGCTTTAGCAGCAAGGGAAATATATTGGCTTGAAAATCAAGAAAAGTGGCAGCTACTACAACATTCTGCCTAAACGGGATATTTTTTTCTCTTTTCTTTTTTTCTCTTTTCTTTTGTATCCAGAGATAGCTTGGTACTAGAATATCGTAGAGGGTTGTTCAATTGCTCATTTTAAAGGAAATTAATTGGGTTAAAAATCTATAGTAACTAAAATAAATTATTTCTAAAAGAGAATAAATTTTTCCACCAAAAACTGCATTTTCGATGTCTTTTCACGCTGCAGTCTTTCAAACATAATCGCATACCAGCGGTAAGATTTGAACCCACGCCTCCGAAGAGACTGGTGGCTAACACCAGTGCCTTGGACCACTCGGCCAGGCTGCCTCTCATAAATAAATATATATGTGAATTTGGGTTGCAGCAGTAGCTAGCAACCTAGTAAGAGACGATCAGTCCAATGCTAAGAAATATAAAAACCCAAAACTCCTAAAAATAGAGTCAGATCAAAACAAAAGTATATCATTACAACTACCTTGTCTGAAACCCTACTAGATAAATAATGAATGGCATCATAGTTTTATATTAGAGCTATGACGTGAATAGAAAAACACGAAAATATATTGTTGTTTCTGAAGACGTCATGAAATAATATCATTGCGCCATGACGTCAATAAAATCATTACGCCGTGACGTCATAATTACTACTTAAGAGCGACAAAGATGTAAATTCTCTCATTCTTGATTAGATAATGGTTATATCGAAGCATTACAGTAAGGAACGATCTCTCATCCATAGTAACTGATATATGGTGGTTCCAGGGGTAGTTACTTGAGGTTCGACTCTTACTATTTCATTGAAGAAAAAGCCGTAGGCTTTTTACAGTAATTGCAGCGGTAGCTAGCAACCTAGTAAGAGACGATCACGTCCAATGTTAAGAAATATAAAAACCCATAGTTCTTAAAAAAAGAGTCAGATCAAAACAAAAAGTACACCATTAGAACCGCCTTGTCCGAAACCCCCTGCATAGTAAAATTTCTGTGCCTTAGCTTGAACAGCAAGGTAAATATATTGGCTTGAAAATCAAGAAAAGTGGCAGCTACTACAACATTCTGCCTAAATGTTATTTTTTTTTCTTTTTTTTTTTATTTTTTATTTTAAACAGATTTCTTGGCACTGGAACATCTTAGAGGGTTGTTCAATAGCGCATTTTCAAGAAAATTAATTGGGTTAAAAATCTATAGTAACTAAAATAAATTATTTCTAAAAGAGAATAAATTTTTCCACCAAAAACTGCATTTTTGATGTCTTTTCACACTGCAGTCTTTCAAACATAATCGTATACCAGCGGTAAGAATTGAACCCACGCCTCTGAAGAGACTGGTGGCTAACACCAGTGCCTTGGACCACTCGGCCAGGCTGCCTCTCATAAATAAATATATATGTGAATTTGGGTTGCAGCAGTAGCTAGCAACCTAGTAATAGACGATCAGTCCAATGCTAAGAAATATAAAAACCCAAAACTCCTAAAAATAGAGTCAGATCAAAACAAAAGTACATCATTAGAAATACCTTGTCTGAAACCCTACTAGATAAATAATGAACGTCATCATAGTTTTATATTAGAGCTATGACGTGAATAGATTATAATAAAGAACGACCTCTTGCCTATACTAAATTTTATAGGCCACTTAACTATAGTATAGGCTAGTGCAGTTATATTTAAGGTCAATATATTTAAATTTTCCACTTAAAGACGGTCATTGGAATAAAAACCCAATACATAATTTGATTTAGTTAGCTACTTGATTGTTTGAGACTAGTCTCTTACTATTTCAAAGAAGAAAAAGCCGTAGGCTTTTTCCTGTTTGTAATCAATTAGAAAGAGTTCTACCTTTAAAATGAGTTACGTAGTGCTTTGAGTCGCTTGAAAACTTTTAAGTGAGAAATCCGGGTTGCAGCGGTAGCTAGCAACCTAGTAAGAGACGATTTCAGTAAAGAACGATTATCATAAATGGTGTCACTCAAAAAGATCTCGTGTAGTAGTCATTAATAAAAGTTTTGTTTAGACTGAATAGTACATAAAGCCTCAATCATCGGATAAAGCTGAAACCTAGTAAAGGACAATCCATGCCACATAGTAATAAAAAGTGAAGATAATACAAGCATCTTGTATCTAGAATAGAAAACCATTTCATACATTCGACTTAGTTGGCTACTTTATTGTTTGAGGTTCGTCTCTTACTACTTAAAAGAAGCAAAAGCCGTAGGCTTTTTCCTGTTTTTAATCATATGGCATAAAACCAACCCCAGTTGCTAGTCATATGGCAAAGACCAAGTTTTACTATATTTACAATAAAGAACGACACCTAGCCCATGTTAGCTGTAACATAAATAGGGGTTGTGTAATTTATAATAAAGAACGACCTTTTGCCTATACTAAATTTTATGCGCTACTTAATTATAGTATAAGTTAGTAATTCAACAGATAGCTTGGCACTGGAACATCGTAGAGTTCAATGGCTCATTTTAAAACAATTAATGGGGTTAAAAACCTCTTGTAATTAAAACAAATTATTTTTATTACATTAAGAAATTTTAATTATGTTCCTTAAGAAATCATCCTAAGTACAGTAAGGTGCAATAAAGAACAAAGTCTAACCTATAGTAACGTAAAGGTATGTATGGGAGTTACAGTAAATCCGGGTTGCAGCGGTAGATAGCAACTTAGTAAGAGATGATCACATCCAATGTTAAGAAATATAAAAACCCATAACTCCTGAAAAAAGTCAGATCAAAACAGAAAGTACACCATTAGAATTCTGCCTAAACGGCATCTTTTTTCTTTCTTCTTTCTTTTCCACAGATAGCTTGGCACTGGAACATCGTAGAGAGTTGTTCAGAGGCTCATTTTAAAGGAAATCTCTAGATCTAGTGCCATTTGTAATTAATTTTTCTTATAGAATCAATTTTTTACGAAATACTTCATTTTTTATGTACAATATTGATCAATGACGTCATACTTGTTGGATGTAGTTAGTTTATAAATTACATTAAAAGACGATCACTGAAATAACAAACCATTCCATATATTGGACTTAGTTAGCTACTTGATTGTTTGAGTTTCGTCTCCTACTATTTAAACAAAGAAAAAGCCGTAGGCTTTTTCCTGTTTGTATTTCTGGGTTGCAGCGGTAGCTAGCAACCTAGTAAGAGACGATCACGTCCAATGTTAAGAAATATAAAAACCCATAACTCCTAAAAGAGGAGTTACATAAAGGACCGATACAAGTCATAATAAATGGGGCCTATGATAATTTCATCGGATATAGCTGAAAACCTAGTAAAGAACAAACCATGGTATATAGTTACTAAAAGCTAAGATAATAAAAATTTTTCTGAATGGAAGGTAGCTGCCTGAATTTCTTAGGTTTGTCTCTTACTATACCAAATAAGAAAAAGCGAATGGCTTTTTCCTGTTTGTAGTTTTTTACATTATGACATCAGGAATCATCAGATTCATCGGATCATCGAATATACCTGAAACCTATAAGGAAAAAACCACGGCACATGGTAACTAATTTACAGTAAAGAACGATCGCTCATGCATAGTAACTGATATACGGTGGTTCCAGGGGTAGTTACTTGTGGTTTTAAATTAAATAACAAACTGTAGTCCATAGTAACTGATGTATTATAGCACTTCACATAAGTATTCCAAAATCCGGGTTGCAGCGGTAGCAAGCAACCTAGTAAGAGATGATCACGCCCCATAGTAAAAATTAAAGTAACCTATAACTCCTGTAAAAAGATTCAGAACAAAACAAGAAGTACACTATTAGAACCGCCTTATTCAAAACTTATGTATAGCAAACTTACCGTCCTTTGGCTTGAATAACAAAGAAATTATAATAAAGAATGACCTCTTGCCTATACTTATAATAAAGATCAAACTCTTCCCTATACTAACTTGCATACGCAACTTCACTATAGTTAAGATTATTACATTAAAAGACGATCATTATAATAATAAAAAACCATCGCATACATTGGACTTAGTTACCTACTTGATTGTTTGAGGTTCGTCTCTTACTACTTCAAAGGAGAAAAAGCCAAAGGCTTTTTCCTGTTTGTAATCATATAGCATAGAATGAACCCCATTTGCAATTGACATTATCCGGGTTGCAGCGGTAGCTAGCAACCTAGTAAGAGACGATCACCTCCAATGTTAAGAAATATAAAAACCCGTAGCTCCTAAAAAAGGAGTCAGATCAAAACAAAAAGTACACCATTAGAACCGTCTTGTCCGAAACCCCTGTATAGGAAACTTTCTGTCCCTTGGCTTGAACAGAAAGGGAAATATATTGGCTTGAAAATCAAGAAAAGTGGCAGCTACTATAACATTCTTCCTAAACGGGATATTTTTTTCTTTTTTTCTTTGTTTCCAGAGATAGCTTGGCACTGGAACATCGTAGAGGTTTGTTCAATAGCTCATTTTAAAGGAAATTAATTGGGTTAAAAACCTTTTGTAACTAAAATAAATTATTTCTAAAAGAGAATAAATTTTTCCACCAAAAACTGCATTTTCGATGTCTTTTCACACTGCAGTCTTTCAAACATAATCGTATACCTGCGGTAAGATTTGAACCCACGCCTCCGAAGAGACTGGTGGCTAACACCAGTGCCTTGGACCACTCGGCCAGGTTGCCTCTCATAAATAATATATATGTGAATCCGGGTTGCAGCAGTAGCTAGCAATCTAGTAAGAGACGATCAGTCCAATGCTAAGAAATATAACAAAACTCCTAAAAATAGAGTCAGATCAAAACAAAAGTACATCATTAGAATTACCTTGTCTGAAACCCTACTAGATAAATATTGAATGTCGTCATAGTTTTATATTAGAGCTATGACGTGAATAGAAAAACACGAAATTATATTGTTGTTTCTGAAGACGTCATGAAATAATATCATTGCGCTATGACGTCAATAAAATCATTACGCTGTGACGTCATAATTACTAAATAAGAAGCGTCAGAACTGTAAATGTTCACATTCATAATTACATAATGGTTTCAATCAAGCAAGCTGCACGCAAATTGAAAAAACAGTACTACACAAACAACAGAGATAGTATCTTGAAAAGAAAAAAGCAAAGGTATTCAACCGACCAGGCGTATCGAGAAGTAATCAAACAAAACAGCAAGATGTATTATCACAATGATGAAGATTATAGACATGTAAAAATTGAGACAGCCAAACAAAAGATCTTGGAACGGTATGGTAATGATGAAGATTACAGAGAAGCAACAATTGAGAAGGCTAGACAAAAGAGCAAGGAACGGTATGATAATGATGAAGATTACCGAAACAAACATAAGAAAAAAGTTGCTACCAGAATAATGGGTAGATACTGGGGTGACAAAAGCTATAATGAAAAAATTAAATTCTCTGCGAGGTTGTACCGAAGAACGCATAAGGACAAAGGGAAAAATTACATTCAGAAATACAATTACATAAAGGATCGATGTGGTTCATTATAAATTATAAAAGGTTTAGAGCTTCTAATGTTCGAAGATTATAGAGTTAAAAATTTTTCAATACCGGGAATCGAACCCGGGCCTTCTAGATCAAAGCTAACTATCCTATCCACTACACCATATGGGACTATAAAACAGCATGATTTAAGAACCATATGCATATTATTATTTCATCGTATATTCCGGGTTGCAGCGGTAGCTAGCAATCCGGGTTGCAGCGGTAGCTAGCAACCTAGTAAGAGACGATCACGCCCAATGTTAAGAAATATAAAAACCCCTAACTCCTGAGAAAAGAGTCAGATCTAAACAAAAATTACACTATTAGAACCACCTTGTCCAAAACCCATATTAAGGAAACTTATCACTCTTTGGCTTGAATAACAAAGAAAATATATTGGCTTGAAAATCAAGAAAATTGACTTTAACCAAGCTATTCTCCACAAACGGGATATCTTTTTCTTTCCGCTTGATTTTCCTCCTCAACCAGCTGGGCACTGGAAAATCATAGAGAGCTGTATAATAGCTCATTTTGAAGGAAATTGCAACATCTAGTCACTTTTGTAATTAAAAAAAATACAGTAAAGAACGATCTCTCATCCATAGTAACTGATAAATGGTGGTTCCAGGGGTAGTTACTTGAGGTTCGTCTCTTACTATTTCAAAGAAGAAAAAGCCGTAGGCTTTTTCCTGTTTGTAATGATATCCGGGTTGCAGCGGTAGTTATAATAAAGAACGACCTCTTGCCTATACTAAATTTTATACGCTACTTAATTATAGTATAGGTTAGTAATTACATAGATAGCTTGGCACTGGAACATCGTAGAGAGTTGTTCAATGTTATAATAAAGATCGAACTCTTCCCTATACTAACTTGCATACGCAACTTCACTATAGTTAAGATTACAGTATTTTTATTTTTACATTAAAAGACGACCACTGAAATAACAAACCATTCCATACATTGGACTTAGTTAGCTACTTGATTGTTTGAGTTTCGTCTCTTACTATTTAAAAGAAGAAAAAGCCGTAGGCTTTTTCCTGTTTGTATTTATAGTTAAAAAACGAACTCAAGTCCAAAGAAACTGAACACTGTGGTTCATTCATATTATCTTTATTATTTTAGCTAGAATGTAAATAAACAAGTTTCTTTTTTAAATTTTAAATTGAAAAGATAGTGCTTTTAATTCAACATATTATACAGTAAAGATCGATCTCTTGCCCATGGTATTTGATATATGGTGGTTCAAGAGGTAGCGGCCAGCTATCCAGATTTCAGCAGTAACCGGGTTGCAGAGGCAGCTGCAGCCCAGAGTCTCTTTCCCAGTTTATGACTCAAACAAGTAATTTCTTATTATGTTATTTTGTTTGTTAGTTATTATGCAAACTGCGAGAATATTCATGATGTCTAAAAAATAATAGTATTTTCTTAATTTCAATTACAGTAAAGAACGAACTTCAGCCCATAGTAACTAAAGTAAGATTATAAATTTAAGACTAAAACAAGTACTTTGTTTGCTTTGGTATGAAATACTGGCAGCGTTGGGATTTGAACCCACACTTCGAAAGATACGGGTGGCTAAGACCAATGCCTTAGACCTCTCGGCCAAGCTGCCTCGGATAACTATGTGTATATCACGTATAGTGACAAAAATGATTACCCAGTATCAAATCATACAGTTCGTAGCAATACGGGTTTATATTAAAAGGCGATCATTAGGAGAACAAACAATTGGATACATTGGACTTAGTTCGCTGCCTGATTTTTTGAAAATTGTCTCTTACTACTCCAAGGAAGAAAAAGCCGTAGGCTTTTTCCTGTTTGTAATCAGGCCTTACATAATCTGGGTTGTCAAACATTTTTTGTGTTTTAGTAAAGAGTGATAACTAGCCTATGGTTATGTAAAGGAATATAAATGGGGACAGCAGTGTCATGTATTAAAAGATATTTGTATATTATAATAAAGAATTATAGTAAATCCGGGTTGCAGCGGTAGCTAGCAACCTAGCAAGAGACGATCACCTCCAATGTTAAGAAATATAAAACCCCCCAACTCCTAAAAAAAGAGTCAAATCAAAACAAAAAGTACACCACTAGAACCGCCTTGTCCGAAACCTTTATAAAGGAAACTTACCGCCCTTTGACTTGAATAACAAAGAAAATATATCGGCTTGAAAATCAAGAAAATTGACTTTTACCACGTTATTCTCCACAAACGGGATATTTTTTTCTTTCCGCTTGATTTTCCTCCTCAGCTAGCTGCGTACTGGAAAATCATAGAGAGCTGTATAATAGCTCATTTTAAAGGAAATTGCAACATCTAGTGCCTTTTGTAATTAAAAATAAAATAATTTTTAAAGTAGAATCAGTTTTGTCAAAAAAAATTGCATTTCGATGTATTTTCATACTGCAGTCTTTTCAAAGATATTTGAATTTTGAAGCAATTTTATATTAGAGCTATGACTTGAATAGAAATACACGACATGAAGTTGTTGTTTCTGAAGACGTCATGAAATATCATAACACCATGACGTCATGAAGTAAGAGACGATCACGTCCAATGTTATCCGGGTTGCAGCGGTAGCTAGCAACCTAGTAAGAGACGATCACGTCCAATGTTAAGAAATGTAAAAACCCATAGTTCCTAAAAAAGGAGTCAGATCAAAACAAAAAGTACACCATTAGAACCGCCTTGTCCGAAACCCCTGTATAGGAAACTTTCTGTCATTTAGCTTGAACAGCAAGGGAAATATATTGGCTTGAAAATATAATAAAGAACAACCTCTTGCCTATACTAAATTTTATACACTACTTAATCCGGGTTGCAGCGGTAGCTAGCAACCTAGTAAGAGACGATCACGTCCAATGTTAAGAAATATAAAAACCCATAGCTCCTAACAGAGGAGTCAGATCAAAACAAAAAGTACACCATTAGAACCGCCTTGTCCGAAACCCCTGTATAGAAAACTTTCTGTCCCTTGGCTTGAACAGCAAGGGAAATATATTGGCTTGAAAATCAAGAAAAGTGTCAGCTACTAAAACATTCTACCTAAACGGGATATTTTTTCTTTTTTTTTCTTTTTTTCTTTTCCAAAGATAGCTTGGCACTGGAACATCGTAGAGGGTTGTTCAATAGCTCATTTTAAAGGAAACTAATTGGGTTAAAAATCTATAGTAACTAAAATAAATTATTTCTAAAAGAGAATAAATTTTTCCACCAAAAACTGCATTTTTGATGTCTTTTCACACTGCAGTCTTTCAAACATAATCGTATACCAGCGGTAAGATTTGAACCCACGCCTCCGAAGAGACTGGTGGCTAACACCAGTGTCTTGGACTACTCGGCCAGGCTGCCTCTTATAATTTGGGTTGCAGCAGTAGCTAGCAACCTAGTAAGAGACGATCAGTCCCATGCTAAGAAATATGAAAATCCAAAACTCCTAATTACAGTAAAGAACGATCTCTCTCCCATAGTAACTGATATGTTACATGAAAAGACGATCATTGGAATAAAAAGTTATTGCATGCATTGGACTTAGTTAGCTACTTGATCGTTTGAGGTTACTATTTCAAAGAAGAAAAAGCCGTAGGCTTTTTCCTGTTTGTAATATTTTCCTGTTTGTTATCAGGGTTACAGCGGTATTACATAAAGGACCATTATAACTTATCATATAATAAAGAACGACCTTTTGCCTATACTAGATAAATGCTTACGCAAAGAAGATAATAAAGACGCCAAATCTTCTTCTTAAAAGATGAGTCAACTCAAAAAAGCCTTCCGAAGACCGAATTACATTAAAAGACGATCATTAGAATATTATATTAAAAGACGATCATTAGGATATCATACATAAGGCATTATCCGGGTTGCAGCGGTAGCTAGCAACCTAGTAAGAGACGATCACGTCCAATGTTAAGAAATGTAAAAACCCATAGTTCCTAAAAAAAGGAGTCGGATCAAAACAAAAAGTACACCATTAGAACCGCCTTGTCCGAAACCCCTGTATAGGAAACTTTCTGTCATTTGGCTTGAACAACAAGGGAAATATATTGGCTTGAAAATCAAGAAAAGTGGCAGCTACTACAACATTCTGCCTAAACGGGATATTTTTTTCTTTCTTGTTATCCAGAGATAGCTTTGCACTGGAACATCGTAGAAAGTTGTTCAATGGCTCATTATAAAGGAAATTAATTGGGTTTAAAACCTTTTGTAACTAAAACAAATTAAAAAAGGATAAATTTTTCCACTAAAAACTGTATTTTTGATGTCTTTCCATACTGCTGTCTTTTCAAAGACATTTGATTTTTGTTTTTGAAGCAATCAAACAGTTGTATTTGGTAAGTTGGTAAGGTTGTATTTTAAACTTTATATTCCATAGATAGCTTAGCACTGGAACATCGTAGAGAGTTGTTCAATGGATCATTTTAAATTATAGTAAAGAACGAATATTTTACCGATTCTAATAACCATTGATCTACCATCGATCTAACCATTGATCTACTAATAACCATATATGACGTAATAAGGGACATGACGTAATATCTAAAACCTATTGTGTACTAAAAACGATATATGACATAATTAGCGACGTGACGTAAAAATTGAAAAAATTAATTTTTATTTTGTTTTCGTTTTTAGTTCAGAATCGCTAAAGTTATAAACTGCAAAAATATTAATGGTGTCTGAACAATAGTTTTAATCTTTTAATTTAGACTAGAAAAATACCTGAAAATTTAAAAATTAATTTAATTTTTTGTTAGGTTCTTGATACTTGATACGTGACATACAAACATTCAACTAATGGTTTCATAATGGTTTCAATCATGCAAGCTACACGCAAGTTAAAAAAACAGTACTACCAAAAAAACAGAGATAGCATCTTGAAGGCGTATCGAGAAGTAATAATTGATAGTGACAAACAGCGTTTTTATAATTATGTAATTTATAGACATTCGAAAATCGAGACAGCCAAACAAAAGAATAAGGAACGGTATGATAACGATATAGATTACCGAAACAAACATAAGAAAAAAGTTTCTACCAGAAAAATGGGTAGATACTGGGGTGACAAAAGCTATAATGAAAAAATTAAATTCTCTGCGAGGTTGTACCGAAGAACGCATAAGGACAAAGGGAAAAATTACATTCAGAAATACAAGAAGATGGCAAATATAGTAAAGATCCACCTCTGGCCTATTTAAATTTTAAATTAAACGATTTTAATTCAACATAGTAAAAGTTCTCCCCGACGGGGAGTCGGACCCCATTCTCCCACGTAACAAGTGTTTATGCTCACCAACGGACTATCGAAGATTTATAAAATATGAGCTACATATAAGAAATGATAATAATCCGGGTTGCAGCGGTAGCTAGCAACCTAGTAAGAGACGATCACGTCCAATGTTAAGAAATATAAAAACCCATAGTTCCTAACAAAGGAGTCAGATCAAAACAAAAAGTACACCATTAGAACCGCCTTGTCCGAAACCCCTGTATAGGAAACTTTCTGTTTCTTGGCTTTAACAGCAAGGGAAATATATTGGTTTGAAAATCAAGAAAATTGACTTTAACCACGTTATTCTCCCCAAACGGGATATTTTTTTCTCTTTTCTTTTTTTGTATCCAGAGATAGCTTGGCACTGGAACATCGTAGATAGTTGTTCAATAGCTCATTTTAAAGGAAATTAATTGGGTTAAAAATCTATAGTAACTAAAATAAATTATTTCTAAAAGAGAATAAATTTTTCCACCAAAAACTGCATTTTCGATGTCTTTTCACACTGCAGTCTTTCAAACATAATCGCATACCAGCGGTAAGATTTGAACCCACGCCTCCGAAGAGTCTGGTGGCTAACACCAGTGCCTTGGACCAATCGGCCAGGCTGCCTCTCATAAATAAATATATATGTGAATTTGGGTTGCAGCAGTAGCTAGCAACCTAGTAAGAGACGATCAGTCCAATGCTAAGAAATATAACAAAACTCCTAAAAATAGAGTCAGATCAAAACAAAAGTACATCATTAGAATTACCTTGTCTGAAACCCTACTAGATAAATAATGAATGTCATCATAGTTTTATATTAGAGCTATGACGTGAATAGAAAAACACGAAATTATATTGTTGTTTCTGATGTCGTCATGAAATAATTTCATTGCACCATGACGTCAATAAAATCATAACGCCGTGTTACATAAAGGATCGATATAGTTCATCATAAATGGTGTCGTTGTAGAGAATCTCATATAGTAGTTATGGATTGAATTTTTGCTTACACTTTTAATTACATAAAGGATCGATAACATTCATGATAAATGAAGCCTATGCTACTTTTTCTGGATATAGATGAAACCAAGTAAAGAACAAGCCACAGCACATAGTAACTAAACGTTATGATAATAAATCTGGGTTGCAGTGGTAGTTAAAAACCTAGTAAGAGACGATCATGTCCAATGTTAAGAAATATAAAACCCATAACTCCTAAAAAAAGAGTCAAATCAGAACAAAAAGTACACCATTAGAACCGACTTGTCCACAACCCCTGTATAGCAAAATTTCTGTCTCTTGGCTTGAAGAGCATCCGGGTTGCAGCGGTAGCTAGCAACCTAGTAAGAGACGATCACGTCCAATGTTAATTTACAGTAAAGAACGATCTCTCTCCCATAGTAACTGATATATTGTGGTTCCAGGGGTAATTATATAAAGGACCGACATAGCTCATCATAAATGGTGTTTGTCAATTATTATATTAAAAGAGGATAAGCGGAATAAGAAATTATTGCATACATTAGAGTTAGATACCTAATTGATCGTTTGAGGTTCGTCTCTTACTATTTCAAAGAAGAAAATCCGTAGGTTTTTTCGTGTTTGTATTACATTAAAAGATGATCATTGGGATAAAAAATTATTGCATACATTGGACTTAGTTAGCTACTTGATTGCTTGAGGTTCGTCTCTTACTATTTCAATGAAGAAAAAACCGTAGGTTTTTTCCTGTTTGTAATCTGGGTTGCAGCTGTAGCTAGCAACCTAGTAAGAGACAATCATGTCCAATTTTAAGAGATATAAAAGCACATAACTTCTAAAACAGGAGTCAGATCGAAACAAAAAGTACACCATTAGAACCGTCTTGTACAAAACCCCTGTATAGAAAAACTTTCTGTCCCATGGCTTGAACAGCAAGTTAAAGATATTTGCTTGAAAATCAAGAAAAGTGGCAGCTACTACAGCATTCTGCCTAAACGGCATCTTTTTTTCTTTATTTTTGTATAGTAAGAGCGACTCGTCTCGATAGTAACTTGCTACATCTAGTTCCTTCTGTAATCCGGGTTTCAGTGGTAGCTATCAACCTAGTAAGAGACGATTATGTCCAATGTTAAGCAATATAAAAACCCTTAACTCTTAAAAAAAGTAATTGCTCGAAACAAAAAGTACATCATTAGAACCGCCATCTCTGAAACCCCTGTTTAGGCAACTTTCTTTCATTTGGTTTGAACAACAAGGAAAACATATTGTCTTGAAAATCAAGAAATGTGGCAGCTACTACAACATTCTGCCTAAACGGCATGCGAATTACTCTGGAACTTTAGAGATGTATTTTCTACGTTTGAAGAGGATATTGGATTGATACCGTTCTATGAATATTCTATCCAAAATAAAAGGCTACCCGTAGTTAAACAACCCTATCGTATCCCCCATTCCTATAAACACTGATAAGAAAACAAAACCAGTAAATTAAAGACAAACAATATTATACACCCGAGTATAAGCCCTTACTAGGCCCCCGTGATTCTTGTACCAAAAAATAACAAGGACCTTAGGCTCACAGTGGATTATTGAGCCCTAAACAAGCAAGTAGTTAAGCAATCAAATTTGGTGCAATCCTTTCCTAGTTAATCCCCGTAGAAGACTACCCCGATCCCCTCAGAAACCCCCTCAGTATATAGAGAAAATCATATGCTATTCAAGTCGAACTTTTTCGGACGGCAAAAGCAGTTATTCTGCAACGCAATTAGAGCTACTATCTATAATTTACCACTTAGACAAATTTAGACATTATTTAGTGGGTCGAAAATTCAAATTGCGTTCGGACCATAAAAACTTACAGTACCTAAGCACATTCACAAATCCAACGGGAATTTTAGCTAGATGGATAATAATAATCCAAGATCTGGATTAAGAATTTGAACATTTGACCGGTAAACAAAATGTCCCCTATGATTACTTGATCAGATTCCCCAAAAATAACTCCTCAGATAATGAAAACAAAGAAATAAATGCCATCAAACCCAGTAAACAAAAACACAAGAAGAATAAACCTAAAATTCAAATAGAAGAAAACGAGATTAATCATTGCCCTTTATCGCTGGCAAATATTAAAAGAAACCAAATTAGGGATGAAAAGTGTTCGACTCCCATTAATTATTTTGTGAATTTTTATAACCTGCCCGATAGGTTCAAAGTCCTGAGAAGAGAAATAGATAATTTTTATTACGATTTAGACAAAGAAATCCTCTGCAGGATAGTAACAGACGATACAAATAGAAAACAAACCTCGATAATACCTGTATTACCCCAAAGCTTAATAATATCTGCCTTTGAATATTTTCATTCGGATATAGGTGGACATTTAGGAATAACTAAAACTTTCCACAAGTTAAAACAATATTTTTATGTACCATTGGCGTTAAAAAAAAACTTAAAGATTTTGTAAGTACATGCGAAGCGTGTAACTTAGGAAAAAATCCCCAAGCCTATCCTACCCCCCCGATGGGAAAAGTCCCGGTAGCGAGGTTCCCTTTCGATATTGTTTCATTTGATTCATATGGAGCCAGCGGAGGCGTACCAATTTCAAACAAGGGCCATAATCGAATCCTTTCAGTTATAGACCATTTTCCTGGTTTTACTTTTGCTAAAACATTGAGAAATCAAGGCGCATACGCTACGAGTAAGGCATTAGAGAAAGTATTTTTGAAATTCGGCATCCCTAACAAGGTTATAAGCGATAATGGAAGTAACTTTATTTCTAAGGTAATAAAAGATTTAATGAGTTTTTTTCAACGTAGAGAAATTGGTGACATCTCCCTATCATCCACAAGCTAATGGAAAAATCGAAAACAGGCATAAAATATTTTCCAATGTCTTAAGCGTTTATACAAAAGGCAACAGAAATGACTGGGATCGATTCTTACCTTATTTGACCAATGTAATCAATACTGCCTATTCAGAAACAACTGAGAAAGCCCTTTTTATTTGTTATTTGATCGCGATTTCAGAGCTCCGTATGATGAAATTGTTGAGTCCCGACAATATTATAATAACACGGAGGATTACAAACAAGAGTTTATAAATAGGATGTGGAAAACCTATAAGATAGTTAGATAAGAGTTGGAAAAATGGAAAATAAACCAAGAGTTAAGAAACCAACCCAAGATCAAAGGGAACATAAAATTTAAGATAGGAGATTGCGTCTACCTAAAAAATGAGGCAAAGATGGAAGGCCAAATACTTTCCAATAAATATTCTGGACCTTACAGAATAATCAACAAATACAAAAATGATTTTACTTTTGAAATAATAAACCCCGAAAGTGGAAGAACAAATAAGACACATGTGCCGGATAAAAAGATCCAAATTCCCGGAAAGATGGGTATCGAGACCCTCATCTACCGATTCGTCTTACGCAGAAGACGAATCCCCCAAGTCAAGGTTAGCTGAATTAAAACCTGTTAATTTCCAACAAGATTGCTTCAAAAATGACTGTGATGAGAACAATTTTGAAGAGCTCTTAGCTATGAAAAATATAGTTGTCCCAAAAACAAAATCTTACATACAAGTAGGAATAAAATCGCCGAAAGGTCCAAAACGTTCATCGTCAGAAAACACAGAAGAGTTAGACTATACGCTATCTCCAAAAACCCAATTTTTTCCCGAAAGAATGTCGACCCCTTGTCCACCCAAAATGTATTCAGATGATATGGTATCTTCAGAAACTCCGATAGAGATACCCCTATCGTTACAGGATGAATTAAATAGAGCTATGGAAACCCCTGGTGTAAAAGAAACAAAACTCCACCCAAGGATACAAACAAGAAAAAATTGAGAGAAGCTATGAACATAATCAATTATCCTATAAAAACAAGGCAAAGTACCTTGCCTTGGACCCAGGAATCCCCTGAAGATGAAAATCTAGGACAATATCATGATATAACGGTATCCAAAGTTAGGCCCAAGGAATCGTCCTCCTGACGACAGACCATGATACAGAAAATACACCCCCCACCTGAAGATATGGCTTTCAAATAATGAAGACACCCTGCATAAACATTTCACCCCCCTCAAAGTTCTCAAGAATCTTTTAATTCTCCTGAAACAAGAATTCAGCATGAGGAAAAGGAAAATAAACCTTCTACTTCCAGAGGAGACGAAATATATGAAGCAAGGGAAGTTGATACTCCAAAATTGCAGAGAAACACCCCGAAAAGCCCTAATTATGAATATTCAGAAACCAGTTCGACTGAATCAGACAAGGAACCGGTTACAGACGAACCACATGACAAACAACAACGAACACTAACTTCGGCTGCGGCCCATACAAAAGAGGCTAAATTAAAAGGTAAAAACTTTTTATTGAAGCAATACAAGAAGATTAACCTAATCTCTATGAGAAAGTCTAAAAAGAATAAGGCGCAAGAAAGCGAAGAGAAAGTTACCACAAAATCTGGTAGAGTGGTTAAGAAACCAGATAAGTGGAAATACGTCTAGAGACCAAGTACCTAAAAACTCATAAAATAATGTTGATGCGAATTTGAGTAGGATAAATAAGCAAAGAAAAATCCTTAAAACAAATGTGTTTGGATACGACAATTCAATGAAAGCTATCTGTAAAAAGGTTGAAGGAAATTAATAATTAACTTTTGCAGATAAGCTGAATTCCGGCTTGATAGAAAACCCTGAAGGTAGAAGCAGAACAAGAATTGTTCAACCCTTCCCCCAAAAAACTGGTGCCACCCCGTTGCTGTCGGAACGAATATGGACCAATTACTTTAGAGGCGTTTGAAACTCCTAGATGCTTCTGCACAATTGATGAAAGAAAGATTGAAAATCGAAAACATGATAGAAGTCACACCGCAATCTCTTAGTGAAGTTAAGACCTCCAAGGAAAAAATAAACAAAAAAATAAATGAAATCCTCGTGGCAAAACAAATAAATAACCTAATCGAGACTGAGTTTGTGGAAGTCAAGGAACAGGCCAAAAAAATCCAAAATGAAATTGAATCAATAAGCGACACTACGCTTATCAAGGGATACAATTACTTCGATAAGCTTCTAAAACTACAAGGCTTATATAATATAATGCAAGAAATAGGTAAAAAAGTAGAAGATTATAGAAACAACACTGTCTTAACTGCAACAGCAGCGGTACAAGAAGCCCTGGTACCTGAACAAGCCAAGCTCCTAAACTTACAACTTGAATACGACCACTTAAAAGCACAGAAAGAAATAATTAAACTACGAAAGGAAAGCTTAGAAAAACAACTTACAGAAAACAAGACAGAAATCAGCAAAGAACTGCAAAAGCAGAGGGATTTTTGTTCAAACTTAGGGAAAATGATGGAAACCTTATTTACAATTGAAGTCGATTTACCCCTCAGCCCAAAACTGGAAAATATTACTGCTAACACATATACTGAAAGACCACCACAACCCCCATATTTTACGATCTCCAATCTGGCTCAGTATCCTTTTATAAACCCCCAAACGGAATCTACTCAACAAAACCGTCCAACCTATGATAGCATAACTGCTAGGACCCAATACCCCACTACCCAAGTAAATGATACAACTGGCCAAGGCTCCTCAAGGATCTCTTCAGCACAAGGAACGAACTAAGAAAACTAAGAAATTATTGATCACGGCTGCTATTTAAATTAAAAAAAAAGGTAAAATTCTCTTTTCTCGCTTAAGTACCTAAACAAAAAAAATGATGAAACATTTTTTCTTGCAAGTATAGTAGAATAAAATGTGCTAACAAGGGGTATAGCGGTAATCAAATACCACGTGCGGAATCCCGTTAAACTCGAGGAATTGCATTATTGCTGAACAAAATACAGTATTTCCTGTATTTTGGACGAGATACTGTATTTTTAATTCAGCCGTAGAAGCTAAAGTATAATTGAGGCAGCTGTCCTAGTTTTGCCTATCCCAGGTGGCCCCTGGAATAGGTAAATATGAGGTTTGCTATGACTCTCCATGCATTAATATATAATTGAATTCTATACATGCTTTTGACCGTAGTCGAGAAATTCAAAAGGTGGATCTAAAGAAACTCTTTTAGTATTTCCAGGTTTGATATACTTTTGCTGTGAAATTATCTTCTTCAAAGGTAACTCATTAATCTTAAGTACCAAAGGGTATATTCGAACTAATGATTTTATTGATGTAGCTACTATGTTAACATATATCGGAGCGTCATTGCCCTATTAGTGGCAATGTTAAAAAAATTAGCTCTGTGTTAGTGGTCAATTTCATCTAATGTCTTACCCAAATTCAAAAAACTGCACGCGATGAACCTAATCGAAAATTGTATTGTAGAATATCCTCCTTTTTTTATTTTACCTTCATCATAAGACGTAATTAGTACTTTTAATATTACTAAAGAGCCTTATTTTAAAATATTAAACACTTTTAACCCTTTAGATTTGATTGTACACAGAGACAATGTATAGAGATTACTTTCAAGATTTCCAATACCGTTTTGACAATTGGTCAAAATTAAAACCTTATTTTAGCAATATTTTGTTATCATTATTATTATTATCGCAGTAGTCAATCATAAGACACGCAGTGTTAATTGCTCAAAGAATCCATAACCACTTCTCACAGTAAAACTCGAAAGAGAAAAAAGACTTTAAGGCAAATAGCAACCAACTGTATTCTTTCAAGAATAAAGAAAAATTTAGCTGAACGAAAAGCCCCTACGGATTGCCCTAATCACCCCCCATAAACTAAACAGACAAACAATATTAAACATCTTTCCCTTTTGATTTTATTAATCTGAAACGTAATTCAAATGAACCCAAGCGAAATATTGGTTCCACTAACCAACATTACCGATTGGATTAATTGACCTGTGTACTGTTTAATGTTATGAATTATTTTAATATCTCTATTAATAAGTAACCTGTTCGCCTAAAAACAAACAAAATATGATCCAATAATTCATTATTCTAAAATGCCCATTAAGCACCAATAATAAGAATGCCAATTTCAGCGAATAAGAGGTTACTGCACTTGAAAAAAAATGAGACTATTGGAAAAGTTTTATGGTCTTAGTCTGTTGATCCCTTCGGTTTGATGTATTTTTTTTGTGTGGCATAATAAAAAGTTAGTTCACATACCTTTAAAGTCAATTTGACAATCACCTTGAATAAAACTATTTCGACAACCAGTCCCGGCAATCTAGCAACTAGTCACGTGTTACTTGTGCAAAATAGACAGTTTAAAAAAAAGACGAACCTTCCAAAACTCCAAAAGTACATGAAATTAGCTATCAAAGTTCCAAAATAATATATCTTGAAGTTACAAATAAGACATAACTATAGCAAAAAAAAGAAGAAAAGTTGCATGAGGGTTCAGTAGCACGAGGTTTCAGTTGCACGAGGTTTCAGTTGCACAGGGGTTCAGTTGCACCAGAGCTCAGTTATACGGGGTTTCAGTTGCACGGGGGTTCAGTTACATTAAGCTCAAAAGGTTGGTGTGCTCATTAATTATCGTAGTTTTACTTTTATTCTTGACGTTTGCAAATCAGTAACAATTTCTATTTATATTTTCCTGTCCACCTATGTCTCAAGGAATTATCGTATTATGTTTAACCCGGAAAGATTTAATCGCTTTTCGGCTGTTGCTATCGGCGTCGTCAAGAGTATATTTCCTCGTGACTAGCCAATCAGCAGAATCTGCCTCCTGGCTCCGCTTGCCCATTTTATGTCTACCCGCCATGACAGAACTTGTCTCTCGTAAAATACGTATTCTTTGCGAAAATATATAGAAACTTGAAAATTAGCATGAAGAAGAAACAAGTTTCTTCAAGTTTCTTGAAGAAACTTGAATATGTGTACATTTATTTTGTTTTTAGGATATTCAGCTTAATAATTTGTGCATTTTGGTTATTTTCTCTAGGTATCTGCTCATTCTATGGGTTATTTTTTTTTACAGGTTATCTATAAATTTTAGCTATGATTTTCCCTATTGGTTGAGTTTACGGGCCAAACTTGTGTCTTGAATGCTACAATTTTCGATTCAGTTTTGTTTTTGCCGTGATATTTGATTTGTTCTTCTTTTTTTTGCTATAGTTATGTCTTATTTGTTACTTCAAGATATAATAATTTGGAACTTTGATAGCTAATTTCATGTACTTTTGGAATTATGGAAGTTTCCTCTTTTTTTAAACTGTCTATTTTGCACAAGTAACTCGTGACTAGTTGCTAGATTGCGGGGACTGGTTGTCGAAATAGTTTTATTCAAGGTGATTATAACACTTGACTTAAAAGGTATGTGAACTAACTTTGGATTATGCCACACAAAAAAATATATCAGTCCGAAGGGATCAATAGACTAAGACCATAAAACTTTTCCAATTTTCTCATTTTTTTTCAAGTGCAGTAAACTCTTATTCGCTGAAATTGGCAATCTTATTCTTGGTACTTAATGGGCATTTTAGAATAATAAATTATTGGCTCATACTTCGTTTGTTTTTAGGCGAACAGGTTACTTATTAATAAGAATATTAAAATAATTCAGAACCTGAAACAGTACACAGGTCAATTAATCCAATCGCTAAGGTCGCAAGGTAAAAGGGAAAGTTTTTTTTGTAGTTGAGGATAAGAAATACGCCAAAAAATCAATTGACTTGCGGTTCATTTTTCTGTATACGCTAATGTTGGTTAGTCGAAGCAATATTTCGCATGGGGGTTCATTTGCATTACGTTTCAGATTAATAACATCAAAAGGGAAAGGCATGGCTTTATGAAAAGCCAAAATGTTGTTTGTCTATTTAGTTTATGGGGGGATGATTAAGGCATCCGTAGGGGCTTTTCGTTCAGCTAAATTTTTCTTTATTCTTGAAAGAATACTTTTGGTTGCTATTTGCTCCAAAGCCTTTTTTCTCTTTCGAGTTTTTTTGTGAGAAGTGGTTATGGATTATTTAAGCAATTAAACACTGCGTGTTTTATGGTTGGCTATCGTGATAATACTAATAATGATACCAAGATATTGCTAAAATAAGGTTTCACTTTTGACCTATTGTCAAAACAGTATTGGAAGTCTTTAAAGTAACCTCTGTACATTGTTTCTTTGTACCATCAAATCTAATCGGTTAAAATTGTTTAGTATTTTTAAAGAAGGCTTCTTAGTAATAATAAAAGTACTAATTATGTCTTAAGATGAAGGTAAAAGATAAAAATTAGGATATTCTACAATACAATGTTCGATTATGTAGATCGCGTGCAGTTTTTCGAATTTGGATAAGACATTAGATGAAATTAACCACTTACACAGAGTTAATTTTTTTTTAACATTGACACTAATAGGGCAATGACCCTCCGGTATATTTTAACGTAGAAGCTACATCAATAAAACATTTAGTTCGAATGTACTCTTTGGTACTTAAGATTAATGAGTCACCTTTGACACAGACAATTTCACAGCCAAAGTATATCAAACCTCGAAATACTAAAAGAGTTTCTTTAGATTCACCTTTTGAATATCTGGACTACGGTCAAAAGCAGATATAGAATTCAATTATATATTAATGCATGGAGAGTCCTAGCAAACCTCATATCTACCTATTCTAGGGGCCACCTGGGATAGGCAAAACTATGACAGTTGCCTCAATTATACTTTAGCTTCTACGGCTGAATCCAAAATACAGTATCTCGTCCAAAATATAGAAAATACTGTATTTTGTTCAGCAATAATGCAAGTCCTCTAGTTTGACGTGATCCCGCACGTTGTATTTGATTACCGCTATACCCCTTGTTTGCACAATTTTTTATACTATACTTGTAAAAAAAATATTTCATTTTTTTGTTTAGGTACTTAAGCGAGAAAAATTTTACCCTTTTTTAAATTTCAATAACAGCCAAGTTCAATATTTTCTTAGTTTTCTGTATCGGAGGGTAACGTTTGCACTTTGGGCATACCTTGTGGTTTAGATATCTTGGAGGAACCTTGGATAGTCGTATCATCTACATGTGAATTGGGGCATTGGGTCCTAGAAGTTATGTTATCAGAGGTTGGAAGGATTTGTTGAGTATATCCCGTTTGGGGGTTCATAAAAGGATACTGAGCCTGATTGGGGATTGTAAAATATGGGGGTTGTGGTGGTCTTTCATTATATGTGTTAGCAAGAATATTTTCCAGTTTTAGGCTGAGGGGTAAATCGACTTCAATTGTAAATAAGGTTTCCATCATTTTCTCCAAGTTTGAACAAAATTCCCTCTGATTTTGCAGTTCCTTGCTGATTTATGTCTTGTTTTCTGTCAGTTGTCTTTCTAAGCTTTCCTGTCGTAATTTAGTTATTTCTTTTTTTGCTTTTAACTGGTCGTGTTCATGCTGTAAACTTACGAGCTTGACTTGTTCAGGTATTTGTTCTTTTTGTACCGCTGCTGTTGCAGTTAAGACAGTATTGTTTCTATACTCTTCTACTTTTTTTACGGATTTCTTGCATCTTATTATATAAGCCTTGTGGTTTTAGGAGTTTATCGAAGCAATTGTATCCCTCGACAAGTGTAGCTTCGCTAATTTATTCCATTTCATTTTGGATTTTTGTGGCCTGTTCCTTAACTTCCACAAACTCAGTCTCGATTAGGTTATTTATTTGTTTTGCCACGAGGATCTCATTTATTTTTTTTTGTTTATTTTTTCCTCGGAGTCCCTAACTTTAATCAGAGGTTGGGGTGTGATTTCTATCATGTTTTAGATTTTCAATCTCTCTTTTATCATTTTTGCAGCAGCATATAGAAGTTTCGAACGCCTCCGAAGTAATTGGTCCATATTCGTTCCGACAGTAGCGGGGTGGCACCAGGTTTTCTGTGGGGAAGGGTTGAACAATTCTTGTTCTGCTTCTACCTTCAGGGTTTTCTATCAAACCGGAATTCAGCTTATTGGCAAAAGTTAGTTATTAATTTCTTTCAACCTTTTTACAGATAGCTTTCATTAAATTGTCGTATCCAAATACATTTGTTTTAAGTATTTTTCTTTGCTTATTTATCCTACTCAAATTCTCATCAACATTATCTTATGAGTTTTTAGGTACTTGGTCTCTAGACGTATTTCCACTTATCTGGTTTCTTAACCACTCTACCAGATTTTGTGGTAACTTCCTCTTCGCTTTCTTGCGCTTTATTCTTTTTAGACTTTCCCATAGAGATTAGGTCAAACTTCTTGTATTGCTTCAATAGGTCCTTTTAATTTTGTCCTTTTAATTTAGCCTCTTTTGCATGGGCCGCAGCAGAAGTTGGTTTTCGTTTTTGTTTGTCTTGGGGTTCGTATGGAACTGATTCCTTGTCTGATTCAGTAGAACTGGTCTCTGAAGATTCATCATTAGGGCTTTTCGGGGTGTTTCTTTGCGATTTTGGAGTATCACCTTCCCTTGCTTCATATATTTCGTCTCCTCTGGAAGTAGAAGGTTTATTTTCCATTTCCTAATGCTTTATTCTTGTTTCAGGAGAGTTAAAAGATTCTTGAGAATTTTGGGGCAATTCAAATGTTCGTGCAAGGTGTCTTCATTATTTGAACGCCATATCTTCGGGGGGTGGGGTATTTTCTGTATCATAGTGTGTCTCCAGGAGGACAATTCCTTGAGCCTAACTTTCGACACCGTTATATCATGATATTGTCATAGATTTTCATCATGAGGGGATTCCTGGGTCCAAGGTAAGGTACTTTGCCATGTTTTTATGGGATAATTGACTATGTCCATGGCTTCTCTCATATTTTTCTTGTTTTTGTCCTTGGGTGGAGTTTTAATTCTTGTACACCAGGGGTTTCCATAGCTCTATTTCATTCATCCAGTAACGATAGGGGTCTCTCTATCGGAGTTGCTGGTGATACCTTATCATCTGGAAACCTTTTGGGGGGGACAAGAGGTCGAAATTCTTTCGAAAAAAATTTGGTTTTTGGGGAGAGCGCATAGTCTAACTCTTCAGAGCTTTCTGACGATGAACTTTTTGGACCTTTTGGTGTTTTTATTCCTACTGGTATTAAAGATTTTCTTTTGGGGACAACTAGATTTTTCATAGCTAAGAATTCTTCAAAATTTTCCTCGTCACTGTCATTTTCGAAATAATCTTGTTTGAAATTAAACGGTTTCAATTCAGCTAACCTTGACTTGGGGGATTTGTCTTCCACTTCAGACGAATCGGTAGATGTGGGTCTCGATACCTATCTTTCCGCGAATTTGGCTCTTTTTATCCGGCTAACATGTGTCTTTTATGTTCTTCCGCTTTAGGGGTTTATCATTTTAAAAGTAAAATCATTGTCGTATTTTTTTATTATTCTGTAAGGTCCAGAATATTTATTGGAAAGTCTTTTGCCTTCTACCTTTTTTAGGTAGACGCAATCTGCTATCTTAAAATTTATGTTCCCTTAGATCTTGGGTTGGGTTCTTAACTCTTGGTTTACTTTACATTTTCCAACTCTTGTCTAACTATTTTATAGGTTCTCTCATCCTAATTATAACCTCTTGCTTGTAATCCTCCGTGTTATTATAATCTTGTCGAGACTCAACAATTTCATCGTGTAATGTTCTGAAATAACCGCTAAATAACATATAAAAAGATCTTTCTTTAGTTGTTTCTGAATAGGCAGTATTGATTACATTATTCAAATAAGGTAGGAATGGATCCAAGTCATGTCTGTTGTCTTTTGTATAAATGCTTAAGACATTGGAAAATATTCTGTGCCTGTTTTCAATTTCCCATTAGCTTGTGGATGATAAGGAGATGTCACCAATTTTTCTACGTTGAAAAAACTCATCAAACCTTTTACTACCTTAGAAATAAAGTTACTTCCATTTTCGCTTATAACCTTGTTAGGAATGCCAAATTTTAAAAATAATTTCGCTAACGCTTTACTCGTAGCGTACGCGCCTTGATTTTTTAATGCTTTAGCAAAAGTGAAACCAGGAAAGTGATCTATAACTGAAAGGATACAAGAATGGCCCTTGTTGGAAACAGGTAAGCGTCCACTAGTTCCATATAAATGATATGAAACAATATCGAAGGGGAACCTTGCAATCGGGACTCTTCCCAATGGGGGGTTAGGATAGGCTTGCGGATGTTTTCTTAAGTTACACGCTTCGCATGTACTTACAAAATCTTTAAGTTTTGTTAACGCCGATGGTACGTAAAAATACTGTTTTAACTTGTGGAAGGTTAGTTATTCCTAAATGTCCACTTATATCCGAATGAAAATATTCAAAGGCAGGTATTATTAAGTTTTGGGGTAATACTGGTATTATCGAGGTTTGTTTTCTATTTGTATCGTCTGTTACTATCCTGTTGAAGATTTCTTTGTCTAAATCGTAATAAAAATTATTTATTTCTCTTCTCAGGGCTTTGAACTTATTGGGCAAGCTGTCAGAATTCACAAAGTAAACAATAAGAGTTGAAAACATTTCTTCTCTAATTTGGTGTCTTATAACGTTTGCAAACGAGAAAGTACAATAATTAATCTCGTTTTATTCTGTTTGCATTTTTGGTTTTTTCTTTTTGTATTCTCGTTGACTGGGATTGTTAGCATTTATTTCTTTATTTTCATTATCTGAGGAGTTATTTTCGGTGTATCTACTCAAGTAATCACAGGGGGCATTTTGTTTACCCTTCAAATGTTCAAATTCGTAATCCAGATCTTGGATTTTCATTATCCATCTAGCTAAAATTCCCGTTGGATTTTGAATGTGCTTAGGTACTGTAGGCTTTTATGGTCCGGACGCAACTTAAATTTTCAACCCACTAAATAATGTCTAAATTTATCTAAGTGGTAAATTATAGATAGTAGCTCTAATTGCGTTGCAGAATAACTACTTTCTCCTTTCGATAAAGTTCTACTTGAATAGCATATGACTTTCTCTATATACTGAAGGGGTTTCTGTAGGAGATCGGGGTTGCCTTCTACGGGGATTAACTAGGAAAGGATTGCAAAAATTCTATCGCTAAACTACTTGCTTCTTTAGGGCTCTATAGTCCACTACGAGCCTAAGGTCCTTGTTCTTTTTTGGTACTAGTATAACAGGGGCTGAATACCGGCTTATACTAGGACGTATAATATTGTTTCTCTCTAATTCGCGGATTTAATTTTTTTTACCAATTTTTGTAGGGATGAGGGATACTATAGGGTTGCTTAGCTACAGGCAACCCTGTAGTTTGGATAGAATGTTCATAGAATGGTATAAACCCAATGTCTTCTTCACATGTAGAAAATATATCTCTAAAATTCCAGAGTAATTCGCATAATTTTCCTCTTAATTCTGAATCTTGGATATGATCTAATTTAAATTTTTCCAAAAATTGGGATTTTGTTAGTGGGTATTTGTTACTGGGGTTAATAATATCAATATTATTAACTAGGTTCCTTTTAGAGTTTTTCCACTCATCTAGATCGCGCTCAGAAATAACTTGTATTTCAACGAGACACGTTCCCTTTTTCAATGAAATTGTATCACTTGCATGGGTATTTGTCAACCAAATAAAACCTTCCCTTTTCTCATATAATATGATTTGTTCTTCACAAACTAGATTTTCAGGGATTTCTCTCGATCGGGAATTAAACCAAATTTCAGAGTTATCGTTTATGGGTGTTACCATTTGTGATATTTGAGCGCTTTGCATTGTTTTTGGGGGAATCTTTGTCTTTCACACTGCAAACCCATTATATTTTTCTTCCGAATTATTTTCTATTAATTTAAGATTGGAGTTGGGTTGCGTCAAATCTTCCACTAGTGGGGTTGGTTGTAAGGGGACTGCATTGAAGTTTATCACCTTGTTCCACAATTCTGCTATTTTCTTAATTTCTGTTTGCCTATACTCTTGCATTTTACCTATTCTTGTCTTTATTGACTCGATCCATTTGCCGCTGGAATTTCTCCTACAGGACGAGAAATGGGGTACAAAATATTTTATTCTATTTACTGTTACCTTTCTCCTTTCTCCACGCGTCGGAAAATAGGATCGGATGGATATATGAGTCTGTCGCTGGCAACATCTAATAATACTTTATTAGATTTTAAGAAATTGGCACCGATTATAGCTTCGTACGGAAAATTCCTGCACATTATGAAGTTGGTAGGGAGAATCCCCTTATCTTTTGTCGCATCTAGGCGTATTGAGCCTTTTGCTTCCAGCCTATGCCCTATGACGCTAGTTAA
Organism: Artemia sp. Qi Xiang Cuo; assembly: GCF_049724085.1. Taxonomy (NCBI): domain Eukaryota; kingdom Metazoa; phylum Arthropoda; class Branchiopoda; order Anostraca; family Artemiidae; genus Artemia; species Artemia sp. Qi Xiang Cuo. Next base: position 7,445,368 of record NC_142814.1, read on the forward strand.
ACTGGGAATATTAAAATTTTTGTGTCGCTTGATATACACTCGTAATTTATTGAATACATTTGAGTTTATTATGTTAACTTTCGCACCGGAATCTATTAGCACCTTGAAAGAATTATTTGCCACACCAAAGTCATAAAATATAAGTAATATATCATTATTATCACTAAAAGAATGTACAACTACTGGATGGGACCTATAAAAAATACTGGCCTCCAGGGTCCCGGTTAGTTTTCTTGGGGGCCTGATTTGTTTCCCTGTGCATTTACTGGATAGGTTGGTGTTTGACATTGAGGTTCGATGGGATACTCTCTAGCAAGCTGATTTACATTTGATTGTCTTGATTGCCAAGTATTCTTACGTGGGTTGGCATTTCTTGTGCCGATGGCTCGCGGCATTTGTTCATTTTGCACCGACGAAACATTTCCCGACGGGTAAAAATATCCCCTGTGGCTACTTGTATTCCTATTAAATCTAGTAGGATACGCTGTCCGTGAAATAAACAGGTATGCGTTTTGTCGAGTATTTGGGTTGGGGGATCGATAATTATTGTGTTTGGTGGGGGGAGGGTTTGCATATTCCAATCCCTGTTGGTAGGGGTTGGGGAACACTGGTAGGCGTGGGGGGTTACCCCTATAACTTCCTGACCCATAGGCGTTTAATTTTGTTCTCCCGAATAAACGGTTATTAACACTGGGGGTTTCTGGTGCATAGTTGTTTCTATTACGGTATTACCTGGCAATATGCCCTTTTTTATTACATCGTAGCATATATTTGGGGGATTATTTACATAGTTTGTCGTATTCGTGGATACGATTCGTACAGTTCTTTGCCTGGTAGGGGTTGAAGGTCTATTTTGATATGGTTTTGGGGAGTTATCTCTTGAGAAAAATGCTGGGGAAACTTCTCGCGATCGTCCCAGCGTTGATTCTCCTACATTATTTATTCTTGACTTATTGTGATTGGCCCCAATTATGTCAGTTTCCACCATTCCTTTTACTTCT